>NC_142064.1:2922500-3060000 GCF_059756535.1 Pantherophis guttatus
CCAGCAATCTCAGAAAGGGTTTCTAAGCATCTGCTCTTAAGCCATGCCTAGCTGGATCTTTTTTTCCTGCAGCATCCTCCAGAGGTGACCATCTGGCCCCCTGCCTATACCAGAGGCAGCCATGATGGGCAATTGGTTCATACTTATGACCGTTACTGCGTCCCAGGGTCAAGTGATCTCCTTTTGTGACCTTCTGACAAGCAAAATCAATAGAGAAGCCAGATTCACTTAACAACCAGGTTACAAACTTATCAACTGTAGTGCTTCACTTAATAACTGTCTTGCTTGGCAACAGAAATTTTGTACACTATTTTGGTCGTAAGTCAGGGAGAACCTATTTCAAATAAAATGGGTTTGGAATGTGTTCTTCAATTGGCCAGCCTCATTTGAGTCATGAAACATCTAGAGAGCCTGCCCAGCAACTATACATGTAGCATATAACACAGTTCATAGCATCCCATAATATTCTTAGCATGATGTTGTTAATGCCTAATTGCATATTCAGATGATATGTTTGTCACATTATACTGAGTTTCCAGGTTATTAAAGTTCAATTTTCTGGGCAATTTCGTTCTAGTTTGAACCGGTGCTTATCAGAATCCACATTCTTAATTGTTACTTCCGAGGAACTAGAAACATTAATCAAAGGCATTCCTTTTTATGGAAGACAATTACAGATGGACCTCAACTTATAATAGCAATAGCGCTTGGACTTATATGCCGCTTCACAGTGCTTTGCAGCCCTTTCTAAGCGGTTTACAGAGTCAGCCTCTTGCCCCCAACAATCTGGGTCCTCATTTTACCTACTTCGGAAGGACTGAGTCAATCTTGAGCCTGGTGAGATTCGAACTCCTGGCTGTGGGAGGAATTAGCCTGCAGTACTGCATTCTAACCACTGGGCCATTACAGATAGATGATAGATAGATAGATAGATAGATAGATAGATAGATAGATAGATAGATAGATAGATAGATAGATAGATAGATAGATAGATAGATAGATAGATAGATAGATAGATAGATAGATAGATAGATAGACAGACAGACAGACAGAGACACATACAGAGAGACAGATAGAATTTAGCAATAGAATTTAGACTTGTATATCACTTCACGATACTCTAGAGCCCTCTCTAAGCAGTTTACAGAGTCAGCATATGGCCCCCAACAATCTGGGTCCTTGTTTTACCAACCTCAGAAGGACGGAAGGCTGAGTCGACTTGCAGGTGGTCAGGATCGAATTTCCTGGCTGTGGGCAGAGTTTAGCCTGCAATACTGCCTTCTAACCACTGCACCATCACAGCTCATTATAACCATTCATTTAGTAACCATTTGAAGTTAAACAGCATTGAAAAAGTGGCTTATGATCATTTTTCACACTTATGACCATTGCAGCGCTCCCCCATGGTCACGTGATCAAAATTGTCGCACTTGGCAACTGATGGTTGCACCATCCTGGGGTTACGTGATCCCCTTTTGCGACCGTCTGAGAAGCAAAGTCAATGGGGAAGCCAGATTCACTTAACAACCGGGTTGCTAACTTAACAACTGCAGTGATTTGCTTAACAACCATGGTGAAAAGGTCATAAAAAGGGCCAAAAACTCACTTAACAACTGTCTCGCTTAGCAATTGAAATTTTTGGCTGAATTTGTTATTGTAAGTTGTTCCTGTACTCAAAGTTCCTGTACTCAAAGATGCCCCGTTCTCTTGTTCCCATCACTATGGACATTTATGGGGTTCGGGCAGTGGTGGAATTCAAATTTTTTTACTACCTGTTCTGTGGGCTTGGCTTGGTGGGCATGGCTTGGCTTGGCTTGGTGGGCATAGCAGGGGAAGGATACTGCAAAATCTCCATTCCCACCCCACTCTGGGACCAGCCAGTAGTTCTCTGAACTACTCAAAATTTCCGCTACCGGTTCTCCAGAACCTGTCAGAACCTGCTGGATTTCACCCTTGGGTTCGGGAGTAAATGTGAACATTGTCCATTGTGCTACTTGGGGAAAAAAAACCTTAAGGTTATTTTTGTTATTTTTGTTTTAACCGTAATTTAGCTTTTCCTTCTGTAAGTGTAAGTTTTTCTATCTGCTTTGTCCCACCAGGTTCTTCTTATTCTGGCATAAAAATCTCTCTTGTTTTGCCTATTTGTTTCCTGTGATAGGAGGGCAACCCTCCCCAGTCATTCCCAGAGGCCTCGTCACTGCCAAATCCCTCCTTAATGCATTTCCCTCGCAAGAATTATGCGAATGCATTATTAATTCAGAGCCTGTAATTAGCTAACAAGTGGGTAGTATATTTCAGAAACAGGTTTTTATAGATAGATTTTTTAATCTCTCAGGCCTATAAGTAATAATTTTATGATACAATTCTATGCATATTTTATGGGTGAGCCCAGCTCCGTGCCTTAAATGCCGTTAGCGCTTTGGAATAAAAACAGAGTATAAATAGAAATAGATGAAGTTTACAGAGCCAACAGTATAGCTGACTTGCAGATATTCCAAGAAATGTTTTCCTTCTGCAACCTAAGTCCAAAAAATGCTTTAATTCATGCATATAAAAAGTTTGCAACTTCTGGAATTGCTTTTTCAGTTTGGGGATAGCCCTCCAATCTGAAATGATATAGGCCAGCGTCTCTTGGCTTGAGCAGGGAGTTGGGCCAGAACACTCCAATGTCCCTTCCAGCTCTATTATTCTATTCTGTCCTGTCTGCTCCTGGACTATTTTCTGTTCTGCTTTTTGTTCTATATTCTTCTATATTCTACTCTACTCTACTCTACTCTACTCTACTCTACTCCACTCCACTCCACTCCACTCTACCCCACCCCACCCTGCCATGCCCCTACCTCTATGCTATGCTATGCTACGCTACGCTACGCTACGCTACACTACGCTACACCATGCCACTGGCATCTATGCTATGCTATACTATACTATGCTATGCCACACCACATCACACCACGCCACACCACTCCCTCCATCTATTCTATTCTATTCTATTCTATTCTATTCTATTCTATTCTATTCTATTCTATTCTATTCTATTCTATTCTATTCTCTATTCCATTCCATTCCATTCCATTCCATTCCATTCCATTCTATTCTACATTCTAATATTCTATTCTATTCTATTCCCATTCCCATTCCCATTCCCATTCCCATTCCCACTCCACTCCACTCTATCCATCTTCTATTCTATCCATCTTCCCTTTCCTCTTACAGTGTTGTCTGTTGGAAAACAGCCAAAGACTTCCTCCTTCTGTCTTGGGCGCTGATACCTCCTTCCTGCATTTTATATGGGATGTCTTTTTTGCCCATATAGATTGGCACTAGTGCCAACTAGGCAAGGGACAAACCTGTAGGATTCTGGGAGAACATCTATGGACGATCCCATAGCTACGCTGGCTGGGGAATTCTGGGAGTTGAAATCCATAGGTCTTAAAGCGGTTGAGGTCAAACACCCCTATTATAGATCATATAGATCAGCGGTCACCAACTGGTGGTCCGTGGACTACTGGTGGTCTGCGAGAAAATTTTGGTGGTCCGCAGAAAAATTATTTGCGTTTTTTATATTGCACTAAATCAGTGGTCCTCAAACTACGGCCCCTGGGCTGCATACATGCAATGAACGTTTGTGTTGCTGCAGAGAGTCTCCCTCTTCAGGGTCTTCTTGTGTGGGTCGGAGGGGGGCAGAAATTCCAACTAGGGGTCTGCTTCGGCCTCCTGGTGCAGGGCTTTGGGTGAAGGTTGGAGGGAAGAGCCACTGGTGGCTAAGAGCCAGAGGGCCTTGTTCCAGTGGGACTGCCTCAGGGCCTGGAACTGGCTGACCATCTCAGCCCGCTGAGCCTCCAGGCGCCGGTACCTGGCCTTGCACTCCCACAGGTCTCCCCTCTGCTTGGAAAGCCTATGCTCCTAGTCCTCAGTGAGGTGCTTCTACTGAGCCTCTTTCTCGGTCAGATCCAATTTCAACTGAGCTGTTTTGCCAGCTCTTTCTCATGGTGGCTGCTTAGCTCCAACAGTTGCTTCCTGTTGCAGCCCTAAGGAGCCCAGGTGGGGAGAGGAGGAGGGGCTGGGAGGGGAGGGGCAAATAGAGGGCAGCGAGGCGCTCCTCAATGTGAGTGACATCGAGTTGACCACGCCCACCCAGTCACATGACCACCTAGCCATGCCCACCCAGCCGGTCATTAGGCAGATCATATCAGTGGTCCGTGGGATTTAAAATTATGAATTTAGTGGTTCCTGAGGTCTGAAAGATTGGTGATTCCTAATATAGATCATGGCCATAAAGTTTTGCCTTTAAGAGCATGTTCTGAGTACAGCACTACGTCCGTGGCCAAGACTGAGTTCCCTATACTCGGGGCTAAATACTGAGTGTATCCTTCTATACCACTGCTGGGGTTTAATATTCTAGCAGTTTTACAAACCTTCTGTAACTATTCTTTGTGAGTTCAGATTTCCCTGGATTGAAATCAGAGGAGGTTCTCGCCTTCATAAAAATGTAAGAAGCGAATTATGCTGAGTTTTGCTTTTAAATCTCACATCCTGAAGTCCGTTCCTTCTGCCTTTGCTTGTGGAAAGCCAGCTGGGAAGGTCAGAAAGGGTGAGACACTGCAACCGTCTTTAAACCCATGCCGGTTAGTCAAGCCCCTCCTCGAATTTTGATCATGGGACCATGCGGATGCTGTGACCGTCATAAGTGTGAGGAACAATCACAAGTCACTTATCATATGTGGTGGACTTGTATGAAAGCAAGAAAATATTGGAAGAAAATACATGCTTGGTTGGGAAAGATGATTAAGAAACATAGATCTGAAACCAGAAATATTTTTGTTGGGTATAATACCGGAGGGTTATGATAAAGGGACTACAGTATATATTTAGTTTTGCATGTACTGACAGCAGCAAGGATCGCATTTGCACAATATTGGAAAAATGAGAACACTCCATCAGATGAGGATGCAATTCGGAAAATATTAGACTGTGCAGAGATGGACAGATTGACTTTAAAAATAAAAGAGAAAGAAGACACGGAATATTACTTGATATGGAATAGACTTTATGAGTGGTTAGAGATATGAGGTAGAAATTAGATGAAGAAAGATGATTGCTATGTATGAATTAAATATAAAGATAGTTTATAATTATAAATCTGCCAATATAATTAACAGAATTATAAATAAGCTAATATAAAGAGAAATTTAGCCAAAACTATTTTGTTACATTACTACGATTGTTACCAGTATGTGTGTTAATATTTCTTTTGGTTCTTTCTTTGTTTTTCTTTTGTAAATGATATACCCTGACAATACACTGTATTCAAAATGTTTATGAATTAAAATAATAATAATTAAAAAAAAAATAAACAAGTCACTTTTTCTTCAGCGCCATTGTAACTTTGAGCAGTCCCTAAATCAATGATTGTAAATTGAGGACTATTATATTTCAAAGTATAAGACACACTTTTTCCCCCTAAAAGAGGCTGAAAATTTGGGTGCGTCTTATACTCTGAATGTAGCTTTTTAGAAGCTTTTTTTCAGCCCTAATGAGGTGCTAGCGAGTGAAGCGATCTTCCGAGCTTTGCCTGCTTTTCTCTTTGCTCCTCTCTCCTAAGATCAGCTGTGCTTTAGAAGCTTTTTTTCAGCCCTAACGAGGCGCTAGCGAGTGAAGTGATCTTCCGAGCTTTGCCTGCTTTTCTCTTTGCTTCTCTCTCCAAAGACCAGCTGTGCTTTAGAAGCTTTTTTTCAGCCCTAACAAGGCGCTAGTGAGTGAAGCAATCTTTTGAGCTTTGCCTGCTTTTCTCATTGCTTCTCTTTCCAAAGATCAGCTGAGCTTTAGAAGCTGTTTTTTATCCCCAAGCAGGGGATAAAAAGCACACGCATGTGCTCAAAACCAGCAAACTAATGTGCTGAAGCTGACCAGACTAAGGACGCTAGCCAGATGAATACCTTATAGGCAGATTTTTTCCCCCTATTTTCCTCCCCAAAAACTAAGCTGTGTCTTATATTCTGAAAAATACGGTACCTAATTTCTTTCTTACTGTGAGCAATGGAAAAGATGTCTTTTTTAAAAGCAGGGGAAATTAGACACGTGAGAGATAGTCCTTGACTTACAACAGTTCGTTTAGTGATTGCTGGACACAGTACAACAGCACTGAAAAAAGCAGCTTATGACCGGTTTTCACACTTATGACCGTTGTAGCATCACCATGGTCACATGATCAAAATTCAGACACTTGGCAACCAACTCGTATTTATGACGGTTGCAGTGTCCCAGGGTTACGTGATCCCTTTTGCGACCTTTTGACAAATAGTGGGGAAGCCAGATTCACTTAACAACCATAAGTGTGACTAACTTAACAATTGAAGTGATTCGCTTAAGAACTTTGCCAAGAAAGGTGCAAAACTCACTTTAAAAATGTTTCGCTTAGCAACAGAGATTTCGGGCTCAATTGTGGTCATAAATCGAGGACTTGGCGGTACCGCTTTCCACATATAAGCCCTGCTTATAGCTACCAGAACAGTATTGCTGGGGGTGGGTTGGAAGTAAATAATACCATGAAATACTTTAGGAATATTTCTGCAGAATGAATTGTGAGCTTTAGTTAACCTCGTCAACTAATTGAGAACAATGAATTCGATGACGATCATTGATCTTGTGCAAAAAATAATTACGGATTTATTTTGTCTTTTCTCTAGAGTCAACTTGGAATTCGACCATCAAAATTAAACATAAGGAGAAGGGTAAACTATTTAATTTTTAAGTGCATTTTTCTTTCAAGTCACCACAACAATCTCGATGGAATTTTTTTTCTAGTGTGTTTGGCTTTGTGGTTCAAATCTCTGAATTAGACCACAAAGAAGAAGAAGAAAAACAGGAATTAGATTGTTTATGCACTGATCTTTCTCTATCCTAAGTAAATAAACTCGGGAATAAGCCTTGCAGCTTCCAATTTAACAGAAATAATTGGTTAAGCTATAAATATAAATTTAAATATGCATATTTAAATCTGGCCTTTAAATACAATCCATTGGACGCAATTTGGAGATTAAGCCTAGATGATATTATACTGACAGCTGAATTCTATTTAATCAGATATCCAGAAGGGTCCAATGACAATTGCAGTAGTAGAGGAATCAAAACCCCACCCTGCCCCCTTTGTATGTGTGAACACTACTACCCTGTTTTCCCCAAATTAAGACCTCCCCTGATAATAAGCCCAATTGGGCTTTTAAGCACATGGCAATAAGGCCAAGTGCTTATTTCAGGGTTCAAAAAAAAAATAAGACAGGGTCTTATTTTTGGGGAAACACGGTACCAATATCTATTTTTTCCATGTCTCTTCTCAGTCATCTTCTAAAATTATTGTTTTAATCAAATATGTCAAAAATGTTTCATTACATTACTAAATAAACAGAGTCTTCCGAATGAAGGCGAATATAGGTATCCCAGATTGCAAGGTCCAATCTGGGTCGGACCCCGGGACCAAAGGTTTATTCTTCCCAGCTTTTGGACTCATGTACGAGGACAAATCATGCATTGCAAAGGTCGCTTGGCGGTAGGAGATGCTTCTAACGTAATCTACCGGATCCACTTCGTAGATTGTCCCCATGACTAAGTAGGACCGATGGGGAGGAAGCTAACTACCAGATTGCAAGAACGCAAGTGAGCAGTTAGATGAGGAGACCTTGCGATGAACAAGGTCACATATTCAATTTTGCAGCTATTAAGATTGTTGGCCGAGCAGGGACAAAAATAGCCAGGGGAATGGTTGAAGCCTGGGAAACGGGCCCCTTGTTAGCTAACAGGAGTGCTGATTTGCCACCAGTTTATCAGGTACTTAGGAACCAAGGGCTTGGCAGCACAAGGAAACAACAGCCAATGACATAATAGCCAGCCATCAACAACTAAAAAGCCACACACAATCAGGCACCACACACAGAATAGCCCAAAGCACCCACACGCTGAGGAAGGGCTCCAGTACAAGTCTGAAAGCTCAGAAGACTAAATCTCTGGTCCTCGTGGCCAAGCCAAATTGGAAACGGAGTCTTTGTTCAATTATCCTCCTGTGGCACAAGAACAAAAGATAAACTCTTCCATTGTCACCTGTGGATTTCAATTTATAGAAGCGAAACGTATAGACCCATTTTTCTCTCTCAAAATGTTGTCCTTTGGTATAACTGCTAGACAGATTGTTGCCTGCTTAACAACAATTCACTATGATTTTCAATTACCAAAAATTAACAAATTACTCTCAGAGGAGTAATGGGAGGCTGTTCAACTACACTGTCATCAATTGGGAGACAAACTCTGGACCAACTGGGACTTAGACTTAGAATAACTTTATTGTCACTTTGAACGTACACTAATCGGCATATATTAAAATGAAATTTCATTGCCTACAGCTCTCAAAGTGTCACCACCTCCAACATACACTCCATAAACATGACTAAATAAATGAATACAAAATTATGCATATACCCAGAGAAACAACACAGTCTAGTTCGGATGCATACACGTACATGGCGAGAAAAACGAATCCTGTGAGTTTACCACAAGGAATGGCACAAGGGAGTAAAGCTGATACAGAATCTGGTAATTCTGCTAGAAATACTTGGAAACCTCCCAGAGGGGAGCAACAGAAACAGAGACCATAAAGTGGGTGTGTGGGGGTCTCTAACGATGTTTTGAGCTCTAAGCACATAGCGCTTGTAAGCAGTATCCTGAATAATGGGAAGTGAGCTTCCTATAATCTTCTCCGCTGTCCTCACCACTCTCTATAGGGACTTTCTATCTGAGGGAGATGGAACACGTTCCTGACAAGCCTAGCTGTTAACTTTGTCATCCAAAGAAATAAATACCTGATTCAACAGCAATAACTGTGAGAGGGGTTTAGGAGTCCTGGTGGACCACCACTTAAGTATGAGCCAATAGTGTGCTGCAGCTGCTGAAAAAGCCAACACAGTCCTGGGCTGCATCAACAAAGAGATAGTATCAAAGTTATGTGAAGTGATAGCACCACTTTATAATATGTGGTAAGACCAAATATTGGATCCAGTTTTGGTCGCCATAATATTACAAAGATGTGGAGACTCTGGAAAGAGTGCAGAGTAGAGCAGCAAAGATGATGAGGGAACCGGAGTCTAAAACATATGAAGAACGGTTGCTGGAATTGGGTACGTCTAATTTAATAAAAAGAAGGACTAGGGGAGACATGATAGCAGCCTTCCAGTATTTGAGGGGTTGCCACAAAGAAGAGGGAGTCAAGCTATTCTACAAAGCACTTAAAAGCAAGACAAGAAACCATGGACGGAAACTAACCAAGGAGAGAAGCAACCTGGAACTAAGAAATTTCCTGGCAGTGAGAACAATTAACCAGTGGAACAACTTGCTTCAAGAAATTGTGGGTGCTCCAATGTTGGAAGTTTTAAAGAAAAGATTGGAGAGCCATTTCTCTGAAATGATACAGGGTCTCTTGTTTGGATGGGTGTGTGGGTGTGGGCACCTCTATCACAGATAACATTACCTAGTTGGGTCATGAAACATCTGCAAGAAAGCTACCCAGCTCAAAGAGCACCAAGGGGCCGATCAATCCTGTTCAATCCTGAGCTTGTTCTGACCCTGTTCCACTCACGAACCCCCACAGACAGCCACACAGTTAATAAGCCACACGACAAAATTCTTTGAAAATAAAGCTGGCAGCAACCTAGTGGCTAGCTGCCAATTCAGACTTTACTCACACAAAACAAAGATTAGACTGCCAGCATTCTGATAAAACAGGCAGAGTTTTCAACAATACAAGGATTAATCCAAATGCAGTCCGATAAAGCAGGCAAAGTCCAGTAACACAGAGATCATGGATTATTTCCAGTTTTTGCTCATCACAAACTGAACCGACCACCACACCCACATTTATACCCTGTGGGGTGTGGTCCAGTGACTCAGCTAATCTCTGGCACACCTTCCCCTCTGCTGCGCACGCTTCTCCCTGCGCCTCTGCCGAGGGTCCAGCCAGCACTTATCTTCTTCGTCGCTGTCCACCTGTGGCTGCGGGGACGTGCTTGGCTCTGAGCCTATCGTTTGGCCTTCGGTGTCCTCCGGAGGCATTGCCAGAGAGGAGGGTCCTGGAGAGGGAGGCCTTGCCAACTCCTCTCCCTCACTCTCAGAGTCTTCATCTGTCAATAGCCCAGGCTCAGGCAACGGAGCCACAACAGGAATGTCATGTTGCTTTTATGTCACCCCTAATCATCTACTTCGATCAACTCTTCAAAACTCTCACATGCCTTCTGCAAAAAATTAATTCTTGTTTCTATCTATCTAGCCCACAATCAACTGAAGCGCTACGATATGTGCATTCTTTGGGCTCTAGATTTCTGAGCATTGTTGCCCCGACTTGAACATACGCTTACAAGTCTTCACCTGGAATCCCCGAAGATTCACGGCTTGCCTTGTGCGAAGCTCGGGGAATGAATGGGGCAGTCCTTTGATTAATATTCCATCCGTCCCCGTGGAGGGCAGACGTACAGAGAGCGATCTCATTACTGGAGTGGCTATTCCCCCCTATGACGGACGGTTTTAAGCAAAGCTCCTGTGAGGAGCAGATTAAAAGAGGAAAAGGGATGTATTTGAAATTCTGCTCAGGGTAGCCTCCTCAAACAAAAGAGGACCATCGCCTCGGGCCCCTGAGCTCGTTTTAATCAATGCCTCCTATCCCTCCGAATAGGGAATTTAAATTCATCGGTTCCTCTTCTTGTCCGAATGCAGAATATCAGAGTCGGAAGGGACCTTGGAGGTCTTCTAGTCTAACCCCCTGCTTAAACAGGAGCCCCTATACCAGTTCAGACAAGTGATTGTCCAATCTCTTTTTAAAAGCCTCCATTGATGGAGAACCAACACCTTCTGGAGGCAATCCATTCCACCGGTTAATTAATAGAATGACAGAATCACAGATTTGGAAGGGACCTCGGAGGTCTTCTAGTCTAACCCCCTGCTCAAACAGGAGACACTATACCCGTGATGGCAAACCTATGGCTCACGTGCCAGCGGTGGCACGCACAGCCCTCTCTGTGGGCACACGCGCTGTTGCCAGCTGCTCTTCTGGTTTCCAGTGCACACATGCGCGCCAGCCAGCTGCTCTTTGCAGGCGCTGGGGCGCTGGAACATGGCCTGGAAAACCACCAAAAAACAGGCCATTTTTCGGGCTATTTTCAGGCTGTTTTCAGGGCCGCTTCTGGCCCAAAAAACAGGTTGTTTTTTGGATTGTTTTCAGGCCTTTTTCAGGCCATTTTTCAGCTGTTTTGGGGCCTTTTTTGGGCCAGAAGTGGCCCTGAAAACGGTCCAAAAAGCATGAAAACAGCCCGAAAAAAGGCCAAGAAACAGGAATGCGTGCTCTGGCCAGCTGGTCTTCAGCTTTCCGGCACTCCAGCGCAGGCACATGGACACACATTCCAGTTTGGGCACTCTGTGCCGAAAAGGTTTGCCATCACTGCACTATACCATTTCAGAGAAGTGGTTGTCTAATCTCTTCTTAAAAGAATCTCTTCTTGCTTAACGCATTGTAAGCCGCCCTGAGTCTCCGGAGAAGGGCGGCATATAAAAATAAATTAAAAAAAATAAAAATAAAAATAAAAACCTCCAGGGATGGAGCAGCACCCATAAATTCTGGTGGCAAGCTGTTCCACTGGTTTATTGTTCTCGCCGTCGGGAAATTCCTCCTTAGTTCTACGTTGCTTCTCTCCTTGATTAGTTTCCCTCCGTTGCTTCTTCTCCTGCCTTCTGGTGCTTTGGGCAGTAGGTTGACCCTCCTCTCCTTTGTGGCAGCCCCTCAAATATTGCAAAACTATTATCATTTCCCCCTTAATCCTTCACTAGACTAGACATATCCAATTCCAGCAACCGTTCTTCATATGTTTCAGCCTCCAGCTCCCTAACCCTCTTTGCTGCTCTTCTCTGCACTCTTTCCAGATTCTCAACATCTTTTTTCTATCATGGTAACCAACACTGCAGACAATATTCTAAACGTGGTATTCAATGCAATATAATAGAGAGCTGCCAGGAATAGTATTTTCCACGAAGAAAGTTTGTGTTAGGCCAAGGTCAGGACTAAAACGATTCAGCATTCAGCAGCTCGAGTAATGACAAACATCCGGGAAGTTTTTTTATAGTTTTTTAGTTTTTTAGCTTTTTAGCTTTTAATCTGTCAATGGGTTTTAATTCGAATTGTTTTAAATTTGGGCCAAAGTATGTAATTCTTTTAATAATTTTAAATTTTGTATTGGTATGTGTTTTAGTTCTGGCTGTGCACCGCCCTGAGTCCACTAGGAGAAGGGCGGTACACAAATTGAATAAAATAAATAAATAAATAAGTGAAAAATGTAACGTAGGCCAGTATTTTTCTTGCAGTCGTGATTGTCTTCAAATCTAGATCTGCGTTGAATGGCTCTTTGTGATGGGGAAAGAATCGTTCCCTCTTATAGTTTGAATTTTATCTGCTTTTTGCTTCCGACAAGCGTCCCCGGGCTTAAATGAGACACCTTGTTTGAAATTTGGGCAAAATATCTATCTATAAATAAAGGGGAAAAAAGAAAAAAGGAATTTGGGCAAAATATCTGAAGTGGAAAATATGCAGAGAAGCATCAAGTATGTAAGCCAGGCTGAATATACCTAACTGATGGGAGAGTCTGAATTTTGTCTGAAATGGGATAGAGCAGAGATGGCGAACCTTTTTGCCCTCGCGTGCCAAAAGCGGGGGGAGGACGGTGGAGTGGCGCTCGTGCGTGCCCACACCCATAATTCAATGCCCCTGCATGCCCCACCCCCCACGCATGTGTATGCGACCCCACTCGCACTCCCCTGCGTGTGCACGACCCCCCCTGCGCCCTGTTTTGGGCCTAGCACGCCTACCTGAAGCCTCTGGAGGGTGAAAACGGCCTCCCCCAGCCCCCAGAGACCCTCCAGAGGCCGGAAATGGCCCGTTTCCTGACTTACGGTGGGTCCAGTAGGCCCGTTTTTTGCCCTCCCCGGGCTCCAGGAGCTTTCCTGGAGCCTGGGGAGGGCAAAAACAGCCTCCCCACCCCCTGGAGGCCCTCCCGAGGCCGAAAATGCCCTCCCAGTGCCTCCGTGCGACCCCTGTACTTACTTGGCATCCAAAACTGGCCGTGTGGAGACTCCGGGGAGGGGAGGGGAGGGGGCGGTGTGGGCGGGGCCAGCCAAAAATCAGCTGGCCGGCGCGTGCTGGAGCTGAGCTAGGGCAATGGCTCGCGTGCCTGCAGATATAGCTCAGCGTGCCACCTGTGGCACACGTGCCATAGGTTCGCCATCACGGGTATAGAGTCCCCTGCTTGAGCAGGAGGTTGGACTAGAAGACCTCCAAGGTCCCTTCCAGCTCTATTCTGATTATTGGGACTGGCCTCCAGAAGTTGTGGATGTTCCATCAGTGGAGATTTAAGAAGACAGTAAGAGTAACAGAGTTGGAAGGGACCTTGGAGGTCATCTAGTCAGACCCCCTGCCCACGCAGGAGACCTGTACTAGGGACAACTGTTTGTTTGGAATGGTATAAGGACTTCTGCTCAACAGGGGTCAGCCTAGAAGACCTTCAAGGTCCCTCCCAGCCCAAGGATTCTACAATTTCTATGTGTTATCTAGTTGGTTAATGAAACTTCTGCAAGAAAACAACCAGGCTGGGAGAGCAGCAGAGACTCCACCGTAGCTAACGCTCCCTGAGAATTTCTTCAATTCAAACCATCAGGAACAAGAATTTTTTTTTTTTAAATTAAGGAAAAGGCTTTCGTTGGCAAGTTGACATCATAGACGGCAGCATTCTAATTTCCAAGAAAATAATTTGTCATGGAAACATGCCTCGGGGAAGATAAGCTACAACTATAGCAAGAAATTGCAGCCTGCAAGGCTGGAGGTAAACTGGTAAGAACTGCCACTGTGTGGCTCCTTCAGGCTCCCTGAGCTTGGCTGTTTTCCTGTAGACGTTTCATTACCCAACTAGCTAACATCCTCAGTGCTGATGTAACGAGCAGTAGCACTGATGTGGTTATCTGGTTGGGTAATGAAACGCCTGCAAGGAAACAACCAGGCTCAGAGAGCATTTAGGAATGCATGGTCATTCCCCTCCTCCTCCTCCTCCTCCTCCTCCTCTTCCCTGCAAACCCCTCTCCCTTCTAGCACTGATGATGTTCCCTAGTTGTGTATTGAAATGTCTGAAATAAAACCACCAAGGACCTCACAGTCCTCCTCCTCCCTCCCTCCCACTCCTCTTCCTCCTTCCCACCCACCCACCCTCCCTCTCCCTCCTTCTCCTTTCCCCCTCCTCCTCCCCCTCCTTCCATCCCTCCATCCCCTCCTACTTCCCCTCCTCCTCCCTCCCTCTTGTCTTCCACCTTCCCACCCTCCTTCCTCCCTCCCACTCCTTCTCCCCTCTTCCTCCTCCCTCCCTCCCTCCCCCTCCTCCTCCTTTCCCCTCCTCCTCCTTCCTGCTCTCCTCCTCCTTCTCCCTCTCTCCCCCTCCTCCTCCCTCCTTGCTCCTCCTCCCCCTCCCTCCATCCCCCCTCCTCTTTTCCTCTCCTTCCTCTCCTCCTCTTCCTCCTTCCCACCCTCTTTCACCTCCCTCCCTCCCTCCGTCCCCCTCCTCCTCTCTCCTCTCCCGCTCCTCCTCCTTTCCCCTCTTCCTCCTCCTCCCTCCCTCCCTCCCATCCCATTCTCCTTTCTGCCCTCCTCCTCCCTCCCTCCTTCCCAACCTCTGTCTCCCCCTCCTCCTCCTCTCCACAAACCCCACACTCACTAGCCCTGATGATGTGACCTAGTTGGGCAATGAAACATCTGCAAACCGCCTTCCTCCCCCCCACAAACTAAGCTCAGAGAGCACCAAGGACCCACATTTCCAACCTTGAGGTTCAAAAACTCACTTCTGTCAGTCTAGGTCTAGGAAACGCGGATTGCTCTTGGAACCCGGATGAGAAATGATGGCCTATTATGGGATGCCAACCCCACAGGGCAATTGCAGGGACTGGGCAGGGGGCAAATGATATTCCATGCCTCCTGACGTCTGCCATCATAATTGTGTGACGATGCCCCGATTAACAGGCCATCATTTGCATTTCATCTCGGCCGGCTCACAACTGCCGTTTCGCGCACCGTTCTTACAAAAGCTCCTTGTGTCTGTGAGAAGAGGACGAGGCGCCGCTTATCCTTGATTGCCTTTCTATCAAACGACGCTAAACCGCTCTTCCCGTCCAACGATCCCAGCCTCTGCCTCGAAAGACGTTTAAAATGCAAGCTTGCCAAGAGTGACATTTTGAAATATATCGTGCAGCCCGTGAGAAGGATCCAGAATTATGATTAATTTAGGAGGGGAAGAGAAGGCAATCGGAGGAACTCCAAATGTCACTCTGCAAACAAATCAGGATGATTAAATGGAGCGAAGATACGACGGAAATAAATTATCCAAAGGAACGGCCGGTGGCTTAGATGGATTTGTTTTTTTTTTAGGATTCAGACACTGGTGCTTATCTCCCAGATTATTGGCCTTTCCTCCGAAATGTTTCTGGCCACATTCTGGTTTCTTTAACATTTCAGATAATCGTAACACAAGATGAAGAGTCAGTATGATGCAATGGTGAAGGCATTAGGCTAGAAACCAGGTGATTGTGAATTATAGCCCCACCTTAGAAAGGAAAGCTGGCTGGGTGACTTTGGGCCAATCACCAGGTGATTTTGAATTATAGCTCCACTTTAGGAAGGAAAGCTGGCTGGGTGACTTTGGGCCAATCACCAGGAGACTGTGAATTCTAGTATCAGTTTAGGCATGAAAGCTGAATGGGTGAATTTGGGCCAATCACCAGGTGAATTTGGGCCAATCACCAGGTGATTGTGGGCCAATCACCAGGTGATTATGAATTATAGCTCCACCTTAGGAAGGAAAGCTGGCTGGGTGACTTTGGGCCAATCACCAGGAGACTGTGAATTCTAGTATCAGTTTAGGCATGAAAGCTGGCTGGGTGACTTTGGGCCAATCACCAGGAGACTGTGAATTCTAGTATCAGTTTAGGCATGAAAGCTGAATGGGTGACTTTGGGCCAATCACCAGGTGATTGTGGGCCAATCACCAGGTGATTGTGAATTATAGCTCCACCTTAGGAAGGAAAGCTGCTGGGTGACTTTGGGCCAATCACCAGGAGACTGTGAAATCTAGTCTCAATTTAGGCATGAAAGCCAGCTGGTTGACTTTGGGCCAATCACCAGGAGACAATGAGTTCTTGTCCTAATATAAGCATTAGAGCTGGTTGACCTTGGGCCAGTCCCTCTTTCTCAGCCCTAAGAAGGAGGCAATGGCAAACCACTCCAGGGAAACCTTGCCAAGAAAACAGTGGGAACTTATCTAGCCACTGACCTGCAGATTGAAGGCACACAAGCACACAAAAACAACAAAATCACCACAAGACGACTCCAATGGGTGTATCCTATTTTTTTTTTTAATCTTTGTCTTATGGATTTCAGCAATTGAACCCCGCTGTTCACCCCGAGCTGCATATTCTCTCTGCCATGAATGTCAATCAATTATTCTGCGTCAACATCTATGCCACGCTGCCACAATAGCATGCCTTATTGCCTTTGCCGCCAAAGACGCAGCTTTCCCTTCGAAAGAGTGCT
Organism: Pantherophis guttatus; assembly: GCF_059756535.1. NCBI lineage: Eukaryota > Metazoa > Chordata > Lepidosauria > Squamata > Colubridae > Pantherophis > Pantherophis guttatus. The sequence goes on from NC_142064.1 coordinate 2,939,152, forward strand.
CGTCCAATTTCTGTCATTCAAGCTACCGTAGATATTAAAATGCTTCTTCAAAAAAAATTTTTTTTTTAAAAGCAGAATGTACCGAGAGCTCAAAACCTGAATGATCAGGACATGCTGATGGGTTCCAGATCTGACTGGAATGGAGGGCAATTGCAACAGCCTTCTTTGCTAAGCAGTATATCTGTATGGCAAAAATACCAAAAAAAGGAGAATTTTTACAGCTCGGATGGTCTCTGAGCTTGGTTGTTTTCTTGCAGATGTTTCGTTACCTAACTAGATAACATCATCAGTGCTAGAAGGGAGAGAGGTTTGCAGGGAGGAGGACTTGGAGGAGGAGGAGGAGGAGGAGGAGGAGGAGGAGGAGGAGGAGGAGGAGGAGGGGAATGACCATGAATTCCTAAATGCTGTCTCAGCTTGATTGTTTCCTTGCAGGCGTTTCATTACCCAACTAGATAACATCATCAGTGCTAGAAGGGAGAGAGGTTTAAAGAGAAGAGGAGGAGGAGGAGGAGGAGGAGGAGGAGGAGGAGGAGGAGGAGGAGGAGGAGGAGGAGAGGAGGAGGAGGAGAAGGAGACAAGGAGGAGGAGGAGGGCAGCAGCTGTGGAGTTATTACTGCTTTCTGAGCTTGGTTGTTTTCTTGCAGATGTTTTGTTACCCAACTAGATAACATCATCAGTGTTAGAAGGGAGAGAGGTTTAAAGAGAGGAGGAGGCGGAGGAGGAGGAGAGGAGGAGGAGAGGAGGAGAAGGAGAGGAGGAGGAGAAGGAGACAAGGAGGAGGAGGAGGGCAGCAGCTGTGGAGTTATTACTGCTTTCTGAGCTTGGTTGTTTTCTTGCAGATGTTTCGTTACCCAACTAGATAACATCATCAGTGTTAGAAGGGAGAGAGGTTTAAAGAGAGGAGGAGGCGGAGGAGGAGGAGAGGAGGAGGAGAGGAGGAGAAGGAGAGGAGGCGGAGGAGGAGACAAGGAGGAGGAGGAGGGCAGCAGCTGTGGAGTTATTACTGCTTTCTGAGCTTGGTTGTTTTCTTGCAGATGTTTCGTTACCCAACTAGATTACATCATCAGTGTTAGAAGGGAGAGAGGTTTAAAGAGAGGAGGAGGCGGAGGAGGAGGAGAGGAGGCGGAGAGGAGGAGGAGGAGAGGAGGAGGAGGAGGAGACAAGGAGGAGGAGGAGGGCAGCAGCTGTGGCGTTATTACTGCTTTCTGAGCTTGGTTGTTTGCTTGCAGATGTTTTGTTACCCAACTAGATAACATCATCAGTGCTAGAAGGGAGAGAGGAGGAGGCGGAGGAGGAGGGGGAGGAGGAGAGGAGAGGAGGAGGAGAAGAGGCGAGGAGGAGGAGGGGAGGAGGAGGAGGGCAGCAGCTGTGGAGTTCTTACTGCTTTCTGAGCTTGGTTGTTTTCTTGCAGACATTTTGTGACCCAGGTAGGTAACCTCATCAGTCTAGTAATGATGATGCTATCTATTGTGGGCCATGAAACATCTGCTAGAAGTCAGCCAAGCTCAAAGAGCACCGCGGACCCCTCAAAAGGCAAAAATCCCAAACTATTCCAGGCTGCTTCCATGCCGTCAATGCCGAAGCAGACCGGAATGGTTGAAGGCACCCATGGACTTCCTGGAGCCTTGACGGTTACTAACTGGCTGTGTGGTTCTTTTTCTAGGATGAAGAAGGAGGTGTCGAAGTGGGTGAGGGGGCCGACGAATGGTCCCAGGCCAAGACATTGATCAAGCCCCCAGACCAGCTGGACCTGACTGATGCCGTAAGTAAATTTGGGTCAGAGGCTGAAAGGGGGAGGAGAAGAGGTTGGGCAGCCATGTGTCTGAAATGGTATATAGGGTTTCCTGCCTTGGGTAGGGGGTTAGTCTAGAAGACCTCCGAGGTCCCTTCCAACGCTGGTATTCTTTTGCTCTGTGAATTAATCTGTGGGACAGCTTGCCTTCAGAAGTTGTCGGTGCTCCATCACTGCAGGTTTTCAAGGGGAGATTGGACAGCCATTTGTCTGAAATGATACAGCGTTTTCCTGCTCGAGCAGGGGGTTGGTCTAGAAGACCTCCAAGGTCCCTTCCAATCCTGTTATTTTGAGAAAACATTGGCCACATTAGGTGTGGGCAGGCGATTCACCCATAAGCTGAACTTCAACCATAAACTGAACCAGCGGTGAAATCTAAAATTTGTTACTACCGGTTCTGTGGGCGTGGCTTGGTGGGGGGGTAATGTGACTGGGTAGGCATGGCCAATTTTTAAAAAAACTTTTAAAACCATTTTTTCCACAACCTCTTCGGCGAAGAGGTTGTAAAAAAATGCTTTCAAAAGGCTCTGAGGATCCCAGCTGAGTTGCCTGATCGGCAGAGGCTTTTTTTTCTTTTAAATGCCTCTGACAATTAGGCAACTCAGCTGGGATCCTCAGAGACATTTAAAAGAAAAAAAGGGGTTTTTTCTTTTAAAAGCCTTTGACGATCGCAGCTGAGCCGCGTGATCATCAGAGGCTTTTTTTTTTTACTTTTAAAAGCATATTTTCAGCGGAAGAGGTTATAGAAAAAATGCTTTTAAAAGTTAAAAAAAAGCCTCTGATGATTGTGCGGCTCAGCTGGGCATGGGGGGGGGGCAGGGATCTTTGCTACCGGTTCTCCGGACCACCCGCTGCCATCGCTACCGGATTGGGCAATCCGGTCCAAACCGGGAGCATTTCACCCCTGAGCTGAACTCAAGCAAGTTAAAATTCTAACATTCTTTGAATTATTAGGGACATACAGTAGTACCTTGGGTACTCAACTGCTTTGGAACTCATCAAATTTGGTACCTGATGCATTTTGAGATGGAAATTTTCTCCCAGTATTCACTGTTTGTTTGATACTCAATGCAAAACCTAGAACTTGTCGGCGTCAGCTGCCTTGTGACTCATTATATTTACTCCCTTATGGGAAAAAATTGGTTTGTTACTCATCGTTTTTGGTACTCATCGCGCCTCCCAGAACCAATTAACGATGAGGACCAAAGTATCACTGTACAGGTAGTCCTCGACGTACGACCACAATTGAGCCCAAAATTTCTGTTGTTAAGCAAGACATTTGTTAAGTGAGTTTTGGCCCGTTTTACAACCTTTCTTGGCCACAATTGTTAAGTGAATCACTGCAATGGATAAGTTAGTAACCCGGCTGTTAAGCGAATCCGGCTTCTCCCTTAACTTGGCTTGTCAGAAGGTCGCAAAAAGGGATCACGTGACCCCGGGACACAGCAACGGTCATAAGTATGAACCAACTATTGCCAAGCGTCTGAATTTTGATCACGTGATCACAGGGATACTGCAATGGTCGTAAGTGTGAAAAGCGGTCACAAGTCCCTTTTTTCAGTGCCGTCGTAACTTTGAACGGTCGCTAAATGAACAGTTGTAAGTTGAGGATCCCCTGTACTGCAAAAAAAAAAAAAAACCCCGTAAAATCTCGAGCGGTCCTGTGATGATCTGTTTTATAGCCGTCACAATGTATGAGCAAAATTGTCAGCTCAAGTTACGGTCGTAAGCCAAGGACTCCCTGTATTGACTTACAGGTCAGCTTTGCAGCCAGTACGGAAACCCAGGGCAGCTGTTTTTAACACTTAGCATACTTCATTTCGAAAAAAATCTGTAGTTCCTACAGAAGCTCAGCATAAAAAAAAAATAAATAATCCTACGTATTCCTTAAATGTGTCTGTTTATGCATCCGCCACTTACTCCCTGTGGGAATTGTGTGCGAGATACGGCTCTTTTCCACTGCAGGAACTGAAAGAGGAAATAACCCGCATCCTGACGGCCAACAACCCCCATGCTCCACAGAACATTGTCCGATACAGTTTTAAAGTAAGTGTTTCTCTCTCCACTGACCCCCTTGTTCAGCCATTGACCCTCTAAAGCCGTGATGGCGAATCTATGGCACGTGTGGCACGAGCCATATCTGCGGGCACGCGAGCCATTGCCCTAGCTCAGCTCCAGCACGCGCTGGCCAGCTGATTTTCAGCTGGCCCCGCCCACACCGCCCCCTCCCCTCCCCGGAGTCTCCACACGGCCAGTTTTGGATGCCAGGTAAGTACAGGGGTCGCACGGAGGCACTGGGAAGGCATTTTCCACCTCCATAGGGCCTCCAGGAGGTGGGGAGGCTGTTTTCGCCCTCCCCAGGTTCCAGGAAAGCTCCTGGAGCCTGGGGAGGGCAAAAAACGGGCCTACCGGGCCCACCGTAAGTCAGGAAACAGGCCGTTTCCGGCCTCTGGAGGGTCTCCGGGGGCTGGGGGAGGCTGTTTTCACCCTCCAGAGGCTTCAGATAGGCGTGCTAGGCCCAAAACAGGGCCCAGGGGGGGTCGTGCATGCACAGGGGAGTGCGAGTGGGGTCACATGCGCATGCATGGGGGGTGGGACATGCAGGGGCATTGAATTGTGGGTGTGGGCATGCACGAGCGCCACTCCACCGCACTCCCCCCGCCTTTGGCACGCAACGGCAAAAAGGTTCGCCATCTCTGCTCTAAAGCAGGGCAGGCCTGAGCCCAATCAATTTAAAACGGGAATACGTAGAGGCTGTCTTTTCTTTTCAACATGATGAGTTTTAGTTTCTGGGTAAAATCAGGGCCTGCTTTGAAAATCACCCCAATTTCTGGCCACTGACCGTTCTTGCAAAAGGAAGGGGTATCCCTGATGTTATTTCAATAGTCTTCCGTTCTCTCGTTCCCCGGATCTCCTGGGATGAGAAAACGACAAAAGAAGCAGAATTGCTAGAATTCTTACCTTAAGAGGGTGGAATGGGACAACTCAACGTTGCTGGGTCGCCGCGACTTGCTTGCCGCGACCGGTTTGCCGTCCCCCAGGTCTCCACCGCTGGGTTGCCACTGCTTGTTGCCTCTAGATTTCCACTCCTGGCTTGTCACTGTCAGCTCCTCCCGGGTGACTCGCCCTGAGTGACTTGCCATGGGACAATTCGCCCTGGGCAGATAAGCAGGGATTAACTCCAGACACACCATCAAGCAGAAAACAATGTCCTAGTCAAGGAATCGCCAAGAAGAAATCCACACTCCCACCAATATTGACAGGGCAATAATTGAATGAGAGCAAACCTCACTCCCTTCTAGCACTGATGATGGTACCCAGTTGGGTCATGAAATATCTGCAAGAAGACCATCACGCTCACAGAGCATCAAAAACCCCACAGTCCTTCTCCTCCTCCTCCTCCTCCTCCTCCTCCTCCCTTTCCCTTCCTTCCTCCTTAATTTATCTCTGACCCTTTCTCATTAGCAATGGGGGAAGAGGCAGAGTGTGTGTTTGTTTGTGTGTATGTGTGGTTGTCCCCTGTGTGAGCCAGTGGCAGCGAGCCAGCAGCAATAGACCCATAGTGGCGAGTTGTCTTGGACACCCCCCCCCCTTAAAACCCCCAAGTAATAGCATTGTTCCCATTCAATGAGATACGAGACTCTTCTTTCCATTCATCTGCCTGTTGACACTTTTTTTTTTATTGCAAAAGTTTTACAATTACATTTTCACCCCTTTTCCCCCCCCCACCACCCACCCCAAACTTCCCAACCTCCCTAACCCTCCCTAACCCTCCCCTCCCCCCAGACTTCCACACAATATACTCATATCAGGTAAAAAAAAACCCTTAGTATAAAACTTATATATAAACTTGGACCCCTCCCTCCCCCTTATAAATTTTCTTTTTATCTTCATTACATTAAAATATTTCTAATACATTATTTTCAAATAAAAGTTATTTGATAGTTCCTAGTTTGATATTTGTTCTGAACATATTCTATCCACTTTTTCCATTCCCATTCATAAGTCTCTTGTGAACAATCTTTTAAGTATGCTGAAATCTTCGCCATCTCTGCAAAACTGGCCATCTTCAAAGTCCATTCCTCAATAGTGGGCAAAGCTTCATTTTTCCAGTATTTACCTAGCAACAATCTTGCTGCTGTTATCATGTACAATATCAGTTTTGTTTCACCTGATGTAAAACCCTTAACTATACCCAGTAAAAACAATTGTGGAGAGAATTGAATTTTTTTCTTCAAAACATTCTGCAATTAAGTTGACACTTAATTTAGAATTTGCAGGAATTCTTTGGCTCCCAAAGAAGGAGAACACCAGGAGAGTTGCCAGAACTGTAATAAAGCTTAGAAAAGAAATTGCCTAACATCATTAGGAGGATACGGCCTCAATCACTCGGGTGAGCCTTAACAGAGGGGAAGGTTCATTCTTCTGAAACTTCACTCACAAGGAAGCTGGGAAAAAAGGGCAAATCTTATAGCCCTTTTCCCTACTTCCCCCACCTTTTGGAATCCTCATCTCGGTTCTGGGATAACTAACAAAGGGGAATCGATATTTGTGTTTACATGCATTGGAGAGAAAGGGATTACAAGAGAGTAACCAAGCACACAGTGGAGAATTCACATTGAAAGGAATGTCTTGGCTTCCGTTCCCAGCGACAGGATAACAAAAGGAAGGCTTTGGGATCAAATTGATTAGGATCATGCCAGTTTCAGACAGCAGCACAAGCTAGCCCCGGGTGCTAATTCACTAACCAAGGTTGCAGAGCTGAACTAGCTTGCAAGGAAGCACAATTTGCCTGCAGAGAAAAGCAGTTTAGGAAGAGGTAGCTTGGCCAAGCAAGCTCTCCTCTCCTCAAGGGAGGAAATCCTGGGAAGGGGTGAGGGGAAAGGAGAAGAAAATTCAAAAAATGTACCATGTTTTCCCCAAAATAAGACCGGGTCTTATATTATTTTTTGCTTCAAAAGATGCGTTATGGCTTATTTTGGGGGAAATATAGTACTAATCCCCTCCGTCTGCTGATGATCTTAACTGGGGCTTATTTTTGGGGTAGGGATTATATTATGAGCATCCTGACAAATCATTCTAGGGCTTGTTTTCCGGTTGGGTCTTATTTTCTGGGAAACAGGGTAAGTAACCAGGCACAGGACAATTCTATGATGTCTGTTTGAGAGTTTTTGCAAGTTTCTTCCCGCCGATAATTGGGATGGTTAAAGAAGAGCCAGAGTGAAACCGTTCTTCTCTCTTCCTTTCTTCGAAGGAAAGAGCCTACAAGCAAACCTCTGTGGTGGAGCAGATGGCCGTTCACTTTTCTCTTTGTGGGAACCTGATCTTCAAAGATTCGGATGAGGGCCGCAGGCAGGGCTTAAGAGCCAGTTCTTCCGGTAGGTCTTGTCCTAAGCAAGTCGGGCACAGCAATGCTTCTTCTGCGTGTTGGAGAGACCATGTATGTTCTGAGGTTGCTAGGGATTATCGTGGTCCGCCAGCAGTCTGCGGAGTTGGCAGCGGAGTCGGACAGTGAGGAGGCTGGGGAGGAACATGGGCCTGTTCTGGAGTCTGGGGAAGGCCCGGACGAGGGCTCTGCATCGGAGGCAGAGATGGGGCCAGGGCCATCTGGGAGTGATGCACAAACTCTGGAGTCTCCAGAGTCAGACAGCAGAGAGGCAGAGGAACAGGAGGAGCCTGTTCCTTGTGTGTGCATGCGCAGAGCTGCCAGAAGGCAAGAACAGTTAAAACTAAAGAGACGCCTCAGGAGTAAGGCCTGGAGATGATTGGCCCCTCCCATAAGGCTTAAAAGAGGAGCAAAGGCACGTGGGCCCTTTGCAGGAAAGCAACGTTGTTAATTCTGTTCCCAGTCGGCATCTCTGTTTGATTCTGGACTCTGTGTGGCTTTGCCAAGTAGGTCTTTGGCAGAGTGTCAAGGGAGATAAAGGTGGGTGATGATCCTGAAGGACGTTTTGCAACTAATTGGGACTGAGCTGTGAATGAACGTAATTCACAGCTGTTGCATTAAAAGAGGTTTTTGGGACTACTCGTGTGTTTAAATGGCTCAGTAAGCCTAGGACACAACAGGGATCAGAGTGGCAAACTTTTGGAGAGGGGAGGAAAGCCATGGGGATGAGCCACCCAGATGGACCTTAATATACTTGGGGGTCCTTGGAGCTCTCTGAGCTTGGTTGTTTTGTTGCAGACGTTTCATTACCCAACTAGGTAACATCATCAGTGGTATAAGGGAGGGTGGTTTGTGGAAAGGAGGAGGAGGAGGAGGAGATGATGATGATTGTGGGACCCTTGGTGCCCCCTGAGCTTGGTTGTTTTCTTGCAGACATTTCATTACCCAAGTAGGTAATATCATCAGTGCTATATTTTTTCTCTTTCGTTGATTATTAAAGAGATGTTCAGCTTTAAGGACGACACAGAAGTTTCCGCCGCTTTCCTTTCTCAAGGTGGAATCAGACTCCCTGCCAGTTTGGGGCACATCGTAGGCAGAGGAGACTCCCAACAGCCAATGGTAGCCAGAATTGGACGGCTGGGGAATTCTGGGAGTCGAAGTCCATCCATCTTAAAGTGGCCAAGCTTGAGAACCATTGTTCCAAAGGGCAGGCGCTATCCTAGAAATTAGAAACGGGAAATGTATTTTTAACGCCAGGGAATTGGCATAAGGCGGGCTGAGCGGGGAAAGTCAAGATGATGAAGTGTTTTTCCAGGGTACCTTCGGGTTGCTCAAAGTCACAACGCGCAGCACAGAGACAGGATGTGACAACTCCGCTCAGATCTTAAGAAATCGCTGGCACCGTCGCGAAACCCTGCCAAAGGCACATTTGGGGAAAAGGAAGAGATGACCCAGCAGGAAACCTGGCGCCAGCCACAACCAAGGAATGAAAAACAGCCTGGGACTAAAGCAATCTGGGAGAGAATAACAGAATGTCAGAGTTGGAAGGGGCCTTGGAGGTCTTCTAGTCCAGCCCCTTGCTCAGCCAGGAAACTTACGCCATTGCAGACAAATCAGTGGTGGGTTCCTCCCGGTTCGGTCCGGTTCGGCTGAGCCGGTAGGGTGACGATATGACATCACCGAACCGGTTCTCCCCCCCGCCCTCCCACCCCCCCCACCCACCCCCACATTATTCTTACCTTTTATTTGGTCCCACCCCCAATCTCTTGCTGCCTCCTGAGTCCCAGCTGATGACTAGAGGGAAAAAAAACTGTTTAAACTCTTGCCGGGGGGCTTCAAAGGGCCGCCCTACAGCTGATCAGTGTTAAAAGCAAACAAATGAGTCGGGTCGTAAGTGCGAGGACTGGTCGTAAGTGCGAGGACCTTCCAGAAATGACTCTGACCAGCTAGCCACGCCCACCTAGTCACATGACCTCCAAGCCACACCCACAAAATAAGCCACGCCCACAGAACCGGTAGTAAAAAACTTTAGAACCCAAATGGAGACAAATGGTTGCCCAATCTTTTCGTCAAAACCCCCAGTGATGCAAGGAGGCAAGTCATTCCACTCATTAATTAACAGAATGACAGAGTTGGAAGGGGCCTTCGAGGTCTTCTAGTCCAGCCCCCTTGCTTGAGCAGGAATTCTGATGACATACAAGTGAAATCGATCAATGCTGGATGGACGCATAACCCTAGAACATTTCCGATAAATGGTTTCTTTCAGATGTCCCATTATCCAGGCAGGTAACATCTCCAGTGTTTGAAGGGAGAGTGCTTGAAGGTTTGGGGCTGGAGGTGGAGGAGGAGGACTGCGGGGGGGGGGGGGCTTTGGTGCTCTCTGACCTTGGTTGTTTCCTTGCAGGTGTTTCATTACCCAACTAGGTAACATCATCAGTGCTAGAAGTAAAGAATCTAATCAGGGAACCACTCCCACCAATACTGATACAGTAGGACAAGTTATTATTATATAAACAAAGAACAAACCCCATTCTCTTCTACCACTGATGATGTTACCTAGGTGGGTTATGAAAGGTCTGCAAGAAAACAACCAAGCTCAGAGAGCATCAAGCACCCACTCTTCTCCTCCTCCTCCTCCTCCTCCTCTTCCTCCTCCTCTTCCTCTTCCTCCTCCTCCTCCTCCTCTCTGCCAACCCCATTCTCTTCTACCACTGATGATGTTACCTAGGTGCGTTATGAAAGGTCTGCAAGAAAACAACTAAGCTCAGAGACCATCAAGGACCCCTCAGTCTTCCTCCTCCTCCTCCTCCTCCTCCTCCTCCTCCTCCTCCTCCTCCTCCTCCTCCTCCTCCTCCTCCTCCTCCTCGAGCCGTCTTAACAGCATTAATGGCCCCGGGCAGTCTATTGGGGCCCCTACAACAACTACTCACAGGAATAAAAATGTAAATGGTCGATAAAATTAAACATATATTTATTTTATTGGCACTACCAATAAAATTGATGTTGAAACATTAAAAACATGGTGTGCAGCAACAACTAAACAACATGATAAACATTTGAAAAATACACAAGGCTTGAAAAACACAATAATACTCAGTAAGCCATATGGTTGCTGTATTCGTATGATACAAGCTGCATTTTTTTTTTAAATTTGATTTATATGCCGCCCTTCTCCGGAGATTCAATGGGGCTTACAATGCGCTAAGCAATAGCCTTCATACTTTTGTGTATTTATACAAAGTCAGCTTATTGCCCCCACAATCTGGGTCCTCATTTCACCTACCTTTGAAAGGATGGAAGGCTGAGTCAACCTTGAGCCTGGTGAGATTCGAACTTGCAGTAATTGCAGACAGCTGGTGTTAATCACAATGCTATCAGTCTGCTGAGCCACAAGGCCCTGCATTGAAGTGTTAACATAACAGGTTGATCACCTGACCATCAAGAGGGTTCGACATGGAAAGTGTGAAAAATGATAAGTCACTTTTTCAGTGACGTAACTCTGAACGGTCATTGAATGAACTGTTGTAAGTCGAGAACTACCTGTAGAAAAGAGTCATAAAGATGATCGGGGTCTGGAGGCTAAAAGATACGCTGACCAGCTAAAGGAACTAACTGCTGTGATCTAGGTTTCCTGAGTCATTAAAACACACGAGTAGTCCCAAAAACCTCTTTTATTGCAACAGCTGTGAATTATGTTCATTCACAGCTGAGTCCCAATTAGTTGCAAAAAGTCCTTTGGGATCATCACCCACCTTTATCTCCCTTGACATGCTGCCAAAGACCTACTTGGCAAAGCCACACGGAGTCCAGAATCAAACAGAGATGCCGACTCAGAACAGAATTAACAACGTTGCTTTCCTGCAAAGGGCCCACGTGCCTTTGCTTCTCTTTTAAGCCTCAGGGGAGGGGCCAATCATGTCCAAGCCTTCCTCCTGAGTCGTCCCTTTTCTTTTAACTATTCTTGCCTTCTGGCAGCTCTGTGCATGCGTGCACTAGGAACAGACTCCTCCTGTTTCTCTGCCTCTCTGCTGTCTGACTCTGGAGGCTCCGGAGTCCGCACATCACTCCCAGATGGCCCTGGCCCCATCTCTGCCTCCGACGCAGAGCCCTCGTCCGAGCCTTCCCCAGACTCCAGGACTGGCCCATGTTCCTCCCCAGCCTCCTCACTGTCTGACTCTGCTGCCAGCTCCACAGGCTGCTGGCGGACCACAACACTACCGTAAGTATGGTTTTAGCCTAATAAAGAAAAGATTCAGGGGAGACACGATAGAAGTCTTCCCATCCTTGAAGGGCAGTCACAGGAAAGAATGGGTCAATTTATTCCCCACTGCACTTGAGGGCAGGACAAGAAGCCACGTGTGGAAGCGCCTCAGAGGGAGGGAGATCCCACCTGAAAATAAAAAGCCATTTCCTGAGGACGAGAATGATGAATCCATGGAACAGCTTCTCTCACAACATGTAATTATCAAAAATATTACATTACACATCCAAAACAATCGTGGATTATGGATTTCTCTAGAGAAGTCTAAAAAGAGTGCAGAGAAGAGCAACAAAGATGATTAAGGGGTTGGAGGGTAAAACATATGAAGAACAGTTGCAGGAATTGGGTATGTCTAGTTTGATGAAAAGAAGGACCAGGGGTGACATGATAGCATCTTCCAATATCTAAGGGAACAGGAGGTCAACCTATTCTCTAAAGCAGGCAGGACAAGAAGCAACGGGTGGAAACTAATCAAGGAGAGAAGCAACCTAGATCTAAGGAGAAATTTCCTGACATTGAGAAAAATTAACCAGTGGAACAACTTGCCACCAGAAGTAGTGAATGTTCCAACACTGGAAGTTTTTAGGAAGATATTGGATAGCCATTTGTCTGAAGTGGTATAAGGTTTCCTGCCTAAGCAGAGGGTTGGACTAGAAGACCTCCAAGGTCCCTTCCAACTCTGTTATTCTATTCTATTCTATTCTAGTCCATTCCATTCCATTCAGGGGTGAAATGTAAAATTTGTTACTACCGGTTCTGTGGGTGTGGCTTGGTGGGGAGGGGTAATGTGACTGGGAGGGCGTGGCCAACTTTAAAAAAAAAAAACTTTTCAAAGCATTTTTTCTAATGCTTTGAAAAGCCTCTGCCAATCAGGCAACTCAGCTGGGATCGTCAGAGAGGCTTTTTATAAAATGCTTTGAAAAGCCTCTGATGATCCCAGCTGAGCCGCGTGATCATCAGAGGCTCTTTTTTTTTTTTAGTTTTAAAAGCATTTTTTCGTCGGAAGAGGTTGTAGAAAAAATGCTTTTAAAAGTTAAAAAAAAAAGCCTCTGATGATCGTTTGACTCAGCTGGGCAATTTGGGGGGGGGGCAGGGATTTTTGCTACCGGTTCTCCAAACCACCTGCAGCCATCGCTACCGGATCAGGTGATCTGGTCCGAACCGGGAGCATTTCACCCCTGATTCCATTCCTAATTCCATTTTCTAATTTAATGAAAAGAAGGGGGGGGGAGACGGACATGATAGCAGTATTCCAGTATTTGAGGGGCTATACAGAGAAGAGGGGGTCAATCTATTCTCCAAAACCCCAGAAGGCAAGGCAAGAAACAATGGATGGAAACTAATCAAGGAGAGAAGCAACCTGGAATTGAGGAGAAACTTCCTTAACAGTGAGAACGATCAGCGGAACGACCTGCCTTCAGAGGTTGTGGATGCTGGAGGTTTTCAAGAAAAGACTGGACAACCATTTATCTGGGATGGTATCGAAGGGGGTTGGACTAGAAGACCTCCAAGGTCCCTTCCAGCCCTAGAATTCTATGATTCTATAATTAAGGAACTTAACAGTCCACTCAGGAATCTTATTTGGAAGGCGGCTTTTGATATTTATTCATATAAAGGCTTTGGAATAAGGCTTGTTTGTTTATCTTGATGGCACCAATTAAAGAGCTTAGTGCAAATGTGATTCCATAAGCAAATATGAAGCAATCCGCCAAGGGCACATAATGCTGACTTCACATATACGCTGCTCGGTCTGGCAAAGGCTGAATAAAAAATGGGATTTTGAAGCTGTGATGGACTCCTTGTTAAAAACTTCAGCTTTGCAGATGTCTCTCTCTCTCTCTCTCTCTCACACACACACACACACACACACACACACACAGAGAGAGAAAAGTTTTGTTTGCAGTGTCAGGATTCAATCAGAATAGAACTGGAAGGGACTTTGGGGGTCTTCTAGTCCAACCCCCTGTTCAGTGCAGAACCTTATGTCATTTAAGACAAATGGCTGTCCAGTCTCTTCTTTAAAACCCCCACAAGATTAGTTTGTTTATTTATTATTTATTTATTGGTTCGATTTATATGCCGCCCTTCTCCGGAGACTCAAGGCGGCTTACAATGCGTAAAGCAATAGCCTTCATACTTTTGTATATACCTGCTTAGTAGGGCTTTCGGCCACCCCAAGCGGTGCTCTTTTTTTTACAAAGTCAGTTTATTGCCCCCACAGTCCGGGTCCTCATTTTACCTACCACGGAAGGATGGAAGGCTGAGTCAACCTTGAGCCTGGTGAGATTTGAACTCGCAGTAATTGCAGGCAGCTGGCAACTTAAGTGCTACTTTAACGGTAGTTTAGTCCACTGCACCATCAGTTCCCCACTGATTAATTCCCCACTGATTAATTCTTCTCAGGGTCAGGAAATTTCTACATAGTTCTAAGTTGCTTCTCTCCTTGATTAGTTCCCATCCATTCCTTCCTTTTGACAGCATGCCAAAGGCTGAGTGAGGAAGGGCATTCTGGGTGTTGTAGTCAAACATGGTAGGAAGATGCTGAGCTCAATCAAAATCAGAATAGAGCTGGAAGGGAACTTGGAGGTCTTCTAGCTCAACCCCCTGCTCGAGCAGGAAACCGTATTCCATTTCAGACAAATGGTTATCCAACATCTTCTTAAAAACTTCCAGTGTTGGAGCATTTACAACTTCTGGAGGCAAGTTGTTCCACTGATTCATTGTTCTAACTGTCAGGAAATTCCTCCTTCGTTCCAAGTTGCTTCTCTCCTTGATTAGTTTCCACCCATTGCTTCTTGTCCTGCCCTCAGGTGCTTTGGAGAATAGCTTGACTCCCTCTTCTCTGTGTAGCCCCTCAAATATTGGAATACTGCTATATAAAACACTGGAATGCTGATATGAAAATATTAGAATTGCTGTTCTTAGGTTTAGGTTTAGGTTTAGGTTTATTAAATTTGTATACCGCCCTTCTCCCGAAGGACTCAGGGCGGTGAACAGCCAAGATTAAAATACATACGATATAAAAATTAAGATGAATTAAAACAGAATTAAATTAAATTGGCTTCCCAAAATTTAAAACCCTTTGCCCATAAATAACCCATTAAAATTTTAAGCCAGCCCGGCTTGCTGAAATAGGAAGGTCTTCAAAGCTCAGCGGAAAGTACGGAGGTCTGGGATCACTCGTATCCCTGGGGGTAGCTCGTTCCAGAGGGCAGGTGCCCCCACAGAGAAGGCTCTCCCCCTGGGGGTCGTCAGTCGACATTGCTTGGCCGACGGCATCCTGAGGAGGCCCTCTCTGTGGGAGTGGATTGGCCGGTGGGAGGTTATCGGTGGCAGAAGGTGGTCTCATAGATAGATAGATAGATAGATAGATAGATAGATAGATAGATAGATAGATAGATAGATAGATGATGATGGATGGACAGACAGACAAACATGGTAGGTAGGTAGGTAGGTAGATACATGGATGGATGGATGTAGATACAGATGGATGGATATAGACAGACAGATAGACAGACAGATAGAAGATAGATAGATAGATAGATAGATAGATAGATAGATGATAGATAGATAGAAAGATACATAGATAGATAGATGATAGATAGATAGATGATAGATAGATAGATAGATAGATAGATAGATAGATAGATAGATAGATAGATAGATACATAGATACATAGATACATAGATGGATGGATGATGATGGATGGACAGACAGACAAACATGGTAGGTAGGTAGGTAGATACATGGATGGATGGATGTAGATACAGATGGATGGATATAGACAGACAGATAGACAGACAGATAGAAGATAGATAGATAGATAGATAGATAGATGATAGATAGATAGAAAGATACATAGATAGATAGATGATAGATAGATAGATAGATGATAGATAGATAGATAGATAGATAGATAGATAGATAGATAGATAGATAGATAGATAGATAGATACATACATACATACATACATAGATACATAGATGGATGGATGATGATGGATGGACAGACAGACAAACATGGTAGGTAGGTAGGTAGATACATGGATGGATGGATGTAGATACAGATGGATGGATATAGACAGACAGATAGACAGACAGATGGAAGATAGATAGATAGATAAATAGATAGATAGATAGATAGAAAGATACATAGATAGATAGATGATAGATAGATAGATAGATAGATAGATAGATAGATAGATAGATAGATACATAGATGGATGGATGATGATGGATGGACAGACAGACAAACATGGTAGGTAGGTAGGTAGATACATGGATGGATGGATGTAGATACAGATGGATGGATATAGACAGACAGATAGACAGACAGATGGAAGATAGATAGATAGATAGATAGATAGATAGATAGATGATAGATAGATAGATAGATAGAAAGATAGATAGATAGATAGATAGATAGATAGATAGATACATAGATACATAGATACATAGATACATAGATGGATGGATGATGATGGATGGACAGACAGACAAACATGGTAGGTAGGTAGGTAGATACATGGATGGATGGATGTAGATACAGATGGATGGATATAGACAGACAGATAGACAGACAGATGGAAGATAGATAGATAGATAGATAGATAGATAGATAGATAGATAGATGATAGATAGATAGATAGATAGATAGATAGATAGATAGATAGATAGATTATTTACCAAACCTGCAGACATCCCTACCTTCATCCAGGGATTGATGTGAAAAAGCCTAATTTCCAAATAGAAACCCCCAAAGTCAAAGGGCTAATATGGTTGTTATATAGAATGTCCTTGTAGGAATTTATGTTGCCACCATCATTGTAAGTATACACAGTTCTCCTTTGCCATTTGCCCTCCAAAAAAGTTATGGGAGAACTGGGCAAGGTGTTGAAAAAGATATGGAAAGTTGGCAGGACAGGTAGTCCTTGACTTACGACCACAATTGAGCCCAAAAGTTCTGTTGCTAAGCGAGGCACTTTGTTAAGTGAGTTTTGCCCCGTTTTACGACCTTTCTTGGCACAGTTGTTAAGTGAATCTGGCTTCCTCCTTGACTTTGCTTGTCAGAAAGTTGCACTAAGGGGAGTCACATGATCCCGGGAGTCGGGACACTGCAACCGTCATAATTATGAGTCAGTTGCCAAACGTCTGGATTTTGATCACATGACCATGGGGGTTGCTGCAACGGTCATAAGTGTGCAAAATGGCCGTAAGTCACTTTTTCCAGTGCCATTGTAACTTTGAATGGTCACTAAACGAACTGTTGCAAGTCAAGGACTACCTGTGTTTCTTAATTACATTTATTTGCTGCCCATCTTATATCGAAACGACACAATAAATAGGCACCCTCTGCTTTTTAAAAAGCGAACAAAAGGGAAACGATTGAAGTACAGCTAAATTATACATGGAATAGAGAAGGGGGGTGGGTGGCTGGTCTTCCTCCTTCTTTTAATTCATGGATCACCAGGCGAAGCTACCAAAAAGTTGTACAGATGGCTATAAATATGCATGACTACAAGAGAATTAGATTAATTTATGGACAGTAATGAATCCTGATGGGTACCTGTTACTTTCAGAGAGAGTGTTCCTCTCAAGCCATATCCCAAAGGAGCTTTTTTCAAGAGGCAACTGGACTTTCTGGTTTTTTTCTTTTGAAGACGTTTCGCTTCTCATCCAAGAAGCTTCTTCAGCTCTGACTGAATGGTGGGGAATGGAAGGATTTATACTCCTTGCAGGCAGCTGGTCATTTGCATCCTTTTTAGAGAGTCCTTGAGGCCACTTGGAGGTTTGTCTGTAGTCCTCAGGGTCACCAGAGTGGTGCAAATGGGTGTGGAGCTTTCTTGGCTGCAGGATGTTTTCTGCTCTGCGTCATCATCCTGCAGCCAAGAAGACTCCACACCCATTTGTACCACTCAGGTGACCCTGAGGTCTACAGACAAACCTCCAAGTGGCCTCAAGGACCCTCTAAAAGGATGCAAATGACCAGCTGTCTGCAAGGAATATAAATCCTTCCATTCCCCACCATACAGTCAGAGCTGAAGAAGCTTCTTGGATAAGAAGCGAAATGTCTTCAAAAGAAAAAACAAGGAAGTCCAGTTGCCTCTTGAGAAAAAAAAAAACATTTGGGGCAGCCATGACCTGGATGACTGAGAATCTCCATAGACTCTCAACCCATAGTTTCTGGGCCCGAAAGTAGGAAATGTACAGTGCAGTCAGAAAGTACTCAGACCCTCTTCACTGTTGTGGTCTGCCAGCAGCCAGCAGAGCTGGCAGCATATTCGAACAGTGAGGAGGTTGGGGAGGAATGTGGGCCAGTCCTGGAGTTTGGGGAAGACTCGGACGAGGGCTCAGAGTCGGAGGCAGAGAGGGGGCCAGGGCCATCTGGTAGTTCCTTGTTGCCTCTGGAGTCTCCAGAGTCTGACATCAGTGAGGCAGAAGAACAGCGGGAGCCTGTTCCCAGTGTGCGCATGCGCAGAACTGCCAGGAGACAGGAACAATTAAGAAAACAGGGTCGACTTGGGAGTAAGGCTTGGAGATGATTGGCCCCTCCCATAAGACATAAAAGAGAAGTGAACAGGACGTGAGCTTTTGCAGGAAGCGATTAGTTCATCTGGTCGGTAAAAGCTGTGGAAAAGTTCTGTGTGACTCTGTGCTAAGTTTGGCCTTGCCCTGCGTGTGGCAATTAGTTCTCTGGCAGCATTCCAAGGGAGATAAGGTGGGTGTTTGTAAACACTCCCCTGCAAGACTGTTTGAGAAGCCTTTTGACTGGGAATGACAATAATTCACAGCCATATGCATTAAAGAGGTTTGCCGGGATTAAGTTTGTGCTGTATACTTTCTAAGGAAGCCTAGGTCAGAACATTCACTCTTGTTAGTTTTGTTGTGATTCTACAGTTGTTGAAATTCATTCCCCCCCACCCCCATTTATCTATGCTCAGTACCCCATAATGACAAAGTGAAAATCATGCTGGCTGGACCGAAGGAGGACCAAAAAACTGGTATAATGATGCATGAAGAAGAATTGGTTAGACATATAAAAGAGAAAGGTCCAATGCATATTAAAAGGGTTTATAATGTTTTGCTAGAAAGGGATTCAGAAACTGAATTGGTTAAAGATTGTATGATTAAGTGGGCACAAAATTTTGCAGAACCGGTGATGTTGGAAACATGGGAAAAAATTTGGGTTCAGAATGTTAAATTCACACAGTCGCAGAATTTGAGGGAAAATTTTTATAAAATGTTTTATAGGTGGCATTTAGATCCTAAGAAATTGTCGTGCATGTACCCTAATGTTCAACCAAAATGCTGGAGATGTGATTGCCTAGATGCCACATATTATCATGTGTGGTGGACTTGTAAGAAAGTGAAGGCTTTTTGGATAAAAATTTGGTGGGTTATGCAGAATGTTTTGAAGAAAAAAATTCAGTTTTCTCCACAACTGTTTTTATTGGGTATAGTTAAGGGTTTTACATTGGGTGAAACAAAGTTGATATTGTACATGATAACAGCAGCGAGATTACTGATAGGTCAATATTGGAAAAATGAAGCTATGCCTACTGTTGAAGAATGGACTTTGAAGATGGTCAGCTTTGCAGAGATGGCGAAGATCTCAGCATATTTAAAAGATCGCTCACAAGAGACTTATGTATGGGAGTGGAAAAAGTGGATAGATTATGTGCAGAATAAATATCAAACTAGGAAATATCAGATAGCTTTTAACTGAAAGTATTATATAGGAATAGAATAATAGAATTTTGTGAAGATGTTAAAAATATACATGGGGTGGAGGGGTTCAAGTTTTATAAAATGTGATTTTGATTTGGATTAAATTTTGCGGAAGTCCTGGAGGGAGGGGAGGGTTGGGGGGGTCAGGGAGGGTTGGGGGGGGAAACTGGGGAGAAAATGTAATTGTAAAACTTTTTCAATAAAAAAAAAAAACCATGCTGGCTAGGGAATTCTGGGAATTGAAGTCCACACATCTTCAAGTAGCCGAGGTTGTAAAACTCTGACTTGGAGCAGCCACATAGGATGGACGAACCCAAGAGCTTCCTCTTCTAGCGGGGATTTATTAAGAACGTGAGGAAAAAGCCACCCTGTGAGGCATTTTCTCCCTGGACCCTTCATTCCTCCTGAAATGGGAAACGTCAGCAGATTCCTGTCGTGCGGGAACGAGAGAAAAGGCCTGAGGGATCTGCAGTTTTTGATAGCTGGCCGAAGTCTTGTTTCTCAACGTCTTTCTGAGGGTGGAGATTGGTTCTCCAAGCTTGTGGGTTAGTTTCCGGACGTTTTGTTACCAGGCTAGGTAACGTCCTCAGCGGAGCTTAAGGGATGTCAGTGGTATTCTGCCTGTAAGGGCTTCGTGTGGTCAGTAGATCTTGTGATGGGGAGGTCACATCAGGTGAGGGTCTTGTGATGGATCAGGCGTGTGTTGTGTCAGGTGAGGGTTTTGGGAGGAGTCTAGTGATGGGTCAGGTGAGGATCCAGATAACTCTAGATTAACAGAGTTGGAAGGGACCTTATAGGTCATCTAGTCCAACCTCCCACCCAAGCAGGAGACCCTACACCATTTCTGACAGAAGGCAGTCCAGTCTCTTCTTGAAAGCCTCCAGTGATGAAGCTCCCACAACTTCCGGAGGCAACTTCTCTTCCATGGGTTGATTGTTCTCCCTGTCAGAAAATTCCTCCTTATTTCCAGGTTGAATCTCTCCTTGGTCAGTTTCCATCCATTGTTCCTTATCTGGCCTTCGGGTGCTTTGGAAAATAGCTTGACCCCCTTCCTCCTCTCTGTGGGTGCCCCTCAAATATTGGAAGACTGCTATATCCTGTCTCCCCTGGTCCTTCTCTTCACTAGACTAGCCATGCCTAGTTCCTGCAACTGTTCTTCATGTTTTAGTCTCCAGTCCCCTAATCATCCTGGTTGCTCTTCTCTGCACTCTTTCTAGAGTCTCAACATCAACACTTTTTTAATAGTGTGGTCTTGTCAGGTGTGTATTGTGTCAGGTGAGGGTCTTGTGAAGGGTTTAGTGAGGGGACAGGTGAGGGTCTTGTGAAAAGTCAGGTGTGGGTCGTGTCAAGTGAGGTTCTTGCAATTGGCCTTGTGATGGGTCAGGTGTGAATCTTGTGATGGGGAGGTCACATCAGGTGAGGATCATTGGGAGGTAAAGTCAGGGGTGAAATCCAGCAGGTTCTGGAGAACCGGTAGTGGAAATTTTGAGTAGTTCAGAGAACCAGCAAATACCACCTCTGGCTGGCCCCAGGAGTGGGGAGGGAATGGAGATTTTGCAATGTCCTTCCCCTAGGAGTGGGGAGGGAATGGAGATTTTGCAGTATCCTTGCCCTGCCACGCCCACCAAGCCACGCCCACCATGCTACACCACGCCCACAGAACCGGTAGTAAAAAAAATTGGATTTCACCACTGGGTGAAGTGCTGGTTGGGAGGGGGCTTGTGAGGTTGGCTGTGGGTCGGTGCCATTTCTGGTTGGCTGTGTGCTTGATTTGGGTTCTGAGGGGCTGGTAGGCTGTCGGTCAGCGTGTCTGTGGATGGGGTGGTTTGTGGAGGGCCAGGCTTTGATGAACTCACGAGCGTGGCAGGTGGTAGCGTGGCCAATCATTTTTGTGTTGCTCCAATTGAGCTGGTGCTGTTTGGTGC
This sequence comes from Pantherophis guttatus, assembly GCF_059756535.1. Classification (NCBI taxonomy): domain Eukaryota; kingdom Metazoa; phylum Chordata; class Lepidosauria; order Squamata; family Colubridae; genus Pantherophis; species Pantherophis guttatus. Next base: position 2,960,245 of record NC_142064.1, read on the forward strand.
GTGTGGCGGGATTAAGGGTTTGCGATTGTGGCTTTTGACTGCCAGCCGGTGTTCATGGATCCCGGGTTTTAATTGAGGTGAGGTTTGTCCCCCGTAGAATCGGTTGCAATGGTTACCATGGATTTTGTAAATTATATTGTTTCTTTCATCCTTTCTTTCATAAAGTCCTTCCGGCTAGAAAATGGAGTCTTTACTGCTGATTTCCTAGCTGGAGCCCCAGCTTTAAATAACGACGGGAAGTCCTTGACTTACGCCCACAACGGAATCCAAAATTTCTGTGGCTAAGTGAGACAGTTGTTCAGTGAGTTTGGCCCCATTTTACGACCTTGCTTGCCACGGTTGTTAAGCGAACCACTGCAGTTATTAAGCTGTTAGGTGTTTTGTGCCAGCCATAGCAGTCCCTTCAAAGGCCACCAGATGGGAGCAAAGAGACACCTTTGATCCCACTGGTGGGTCAAGGGGCTCCGGCCCCTGCAGCCCCATTGGGGAAAGTTAATGGCCCTCCGGCCCCCTCACACACCTTGTAAGGGAGGGGCCAGGGGCCCCTATAAGAACCCCTGCACAGGGGCTGCTCTCCCCTTTTTTTGCCCTTTTTACCCTTTTCCCTTTTGCCTGCTCTTGTTCTAGTCTCCTATGGGACTGATCCATGGGCTCAATCCAGGCATGGATGCCTCCATGCCTGGGACCTTATTTTACTCCACTTTTACTTCTAAATAAAGACTTAATTTGATTGCATCCTTGCATGCTGACCTTTTCTTGGAAGCGCCCTCAACGAACCATCATTCTTCGTGAGATCCCTCACATAAGCGTTGTAAAATGAATCCAGCTTCCCCATTGGCAATGGTCGTAAGAATGAAAAAATGGACATCGGTCCCTTTTTTCAGTGTTGTTATAACTTCAAACGATCACTAAACGAACGGTTGTAACTCAAGGACTTCTCTGTAGAGCAGAGAAGCCATCACTCTTGGTGACGAGAAAGTATTCTGCGGGGACTTCTGAAATAAATTGGTTGTTTTTCTTCCCCTCGTCCGTTTTGTTCTTAGTGGCGGGTCCTGTTTCATCCCTGGTTGTGGACTTCGATGCTCTGGATGCCGAACTGAAAGAAGCTGAAGCCGAAGGAGGCGAAGAAGAAGAAATGGAAGTGATGGTAGGAGAGAAACTGGAATCGCCGGTAAGTCTTCAGAGCAATCTTCTAACTACCGGTGGTCAGATTAAAAGAGTTGGAAGGGACCTTGTAGGTCATCTAGTCCAACCCCCACCCAAGCAGGAGACCCTACACCGTTTTTGACAGACAGCAATCCAGTCTCTTCTTGAAAGCCTCCAGTGATGAAGCTCCAACTTCCGAAGGCAGCTTCTGTTCCATGGGTTGATTGCTCTCACTGTCAGAAAATTTCTCCTTATTTCCAGGTTGAATCTCTCCTTGATCAGTTTCCATCCATTGTTCCTTCTCTGGCCTTCAGGTGCTTTGGAAAATAGCTTGTCTCCCTCCTCTCTGTGGCAGCCCTCAAATATTGGAAGATGCTCTCCTGTCTCCCCTGGTCCTTCTCTTCACTAGACTAGCCATGCCCAGTTCCTGCAACTGTTCTTTGTATGTTTTAGCCTCCAGTCCCCTCATCATCCTGGTTGCTCTTCTCTGCACTCTTTCTAGAGTCTTGACGTCCTTTTTACATCGTGGTGACCAAACCTGGATGCAAGATTCTAGGCGTAGTCTTCCTAAGGCTTTATAGGGTAGTATTAGTACCTCCCTTGATCTTGATTGTATCCCTCTGTTAATTTCATTTCATTTCATTTTCATTTTATTAAATTTCTATACCGCCCTACTCCCGAAGGACTCAGGGCGGTGAACAGCCATAAAATAAAACATATAGATACAAAATTTAAAATAGAGATAAAACTAATTAAATAAATTTGGCTGAACCAATTCTAAAACCCCAATAAATTAAAACCAAATTTAAAATTTCCATGTAAAAAGAGGAAAAATTTAGGTCAGGCCTATGCAACTTAGGAATCCATTGGTCCTTGACTTACGACTGCAGTGGAGCCCCAAAGTTTCATTTGCTAAGCAAAACAATGGTTGAGTTTTGCTTCATTTTACAACCTTCTTGCCAGAGTTGTTCAATGAAGCACGGCACTTTTTATGTTAGTCATCCGGTTGTTAAGTGAATCTGACTTCCCCATTGCCTTGGCTGGCCAGAAGGTCGCAAAGGGGAATCACGTGACCCCTGAAATATTATTTATTGCAAACTGCTTTTCAATCTTCTGGAAGGAAAAATAGATCAATAATAGTCCAAGGATATAATTCATGCTTGCTGTTTGTTTTGCATGGCCGGTGCTTTGAGTACAGAGGGTCCTCGACTTACGACCACAGTAGGGCCCAACATTTCCCCTGCTAAGTGACATGGTTGTTAAGTGAGTTATGTCCCAGTTTTATGACCTTTCTCACCAGAAAATTGGTGAGAAAGGTTGAATTGAATTGAATATTTTATTTGGTAGAGTGTGATTGGACACACAAGGAATTTGTTTCCGGTACAGAAACTCTTAAGAGAATCACTACAGTCGTTAAGTTAGTAACACGGTTGTTAAGCGAATCTGGCTTCCCTGTTGACTTCGCTTGTCAGAAGGTTGCAAAAGGGGATCACAGCAACCGTTATAAATTAGGAGTCAGTTGCAAAGTGTCTGACTTTTAATCACATGACCATGAGGATGCTGCAAAGGTCATAAGTGTAATGTCTGTAGAGATTCTCCGTCCTCCAGGTCATGATTGTCCCAAAGGTGCTTTTTTTTTCAAGAGGCAACTGGACTTTCTTGTTTCTTCTTTGAAGACGTTTCGCTTCTCATCCAAGAAGCTTCTTCAGCTCTGACTGGATGGTGGGGAATGGAAGGATTTATACTCCTTGCAGACAGCTGGTCCTTTGCATCCTTTTTTAACGAGTCATTAAGGTCACCTGGAGCCTAATCTGTGTCCTGAGAGTCACCTGAGTAGTGCAAATGGCTGTGGAGCCTTCTTGCACCCAGGGCAAAAACATCCTGCAAAAAGCACAACTTCACAACACAGTCCTTTCAGCAGTCCCAAGAAGGCTCCACACAATTGTACTATTAAATTGGCCCCTGTATGAGGGGGATGGGTGATTAAGAAGATAGATAGATAGATAGATAGATAGATAGATAGATAGATAGATAGATAGATAGATGGAAGAAAGGAAGGATGGATAGATAGATATGGATGGATATAGATAAATGAGAGAGAGAGAGAGATGATAGATGGATGTATGGATGGAGATAGATTATTAGATAGATAGATAGATAGATAGATAGATAGATAGATAGATACAGATAGATGATGGATGGAGATAGATGATAGATAGATGGTAGATAGACAGATGATAGATAATTAGATAGATGATAGACAGATAGATTATAGATAGATATATGAGAGAGAGAGAGAGAGAGAGAAAGATGATAGATGATGGATGGATGGGCAGATAAAGAGATAAGACAACCAGTCAATTGTTTTCCTAAGTCTCTCCCCTTTGAGGTTGATGATGGATTTAGTTTTTCCATCAGAATTAATTATCATTAAATCTTGGAATCTTGGGCAACCTGCCCTTCTGTAAGATGGAATCCTTGCTAGTGTTCAGCCCCGCCTCCTTTCCCCTTCCTCCCACAGGAGATCCAGATCGAGAAAGAGGAGGAAGTCCACACACGAGGCACGCAAGAACGGAAGCTCACCAACCAGTTTAACTTCAGCGAAAGAGCCTCCCAGACCTACAATAACCCCGTGCGGGTAGGAATCCTTGCTTCCCTTTGGATACTGGGCAAAGGTCCCCTTTCAGGGACTCTTTCAAGCAGAGTACAGGTTGTCCTTGACTTATGACCACAGTTGAGCCCCAAAGTTCCGTTGCTAAGTGAGACAGTTTTTACGTGAGTTTCACCGCATTTCACGACCTTTCTCACTACCGTTGTTAAGTGGTTAAGTCAGTCACACGGTTGTTAAGTGAATCGGGCTTCCCCCTTGACTTTGCCTGTCAGAAGGTCGCAAAAGGGGACGCTGCCACCGTCATAAGTACATGCCAGTTGCCAAGCCTCTGAATATTGATCATGTGACCACGAAGAAGCTGCAATGGTCCGGAAAACGGTCCTAAGTCACTTTTTCGGTGCCGTTGGAATTTTGAACAGTCACTAAACAAACAGTTGTAAGTCAAGGATTACCTGGAAGTGATTTTCAAAAACCTGCTTCTGCAAAGCAGGCTGCCTAACAGCCCCCAGACCCCAAACATTAGCCCATAGATTGTCAGTCAATGAAACAATAGCAATACTTTTAAATATATCATCACTATATATACATACATACATACATACATACATACGTACGTACATACGTATGTATGTATGTATGTATGTAGGTAGGTCTTTGGTTATTCGGGTCTTCTCCCACGTAAAATTGGAAGTGTCTTGGCGACGTTTCGACGAAGTCTCATTCGTCATCTTCAGGCTGGTGTTCTCGGCTTCGTGCTTCCAGGAGCAATGTGAGATCGCAGCTCCTGGAAGCACGAAGCCGAGAACACCAGCCTGAAGATGACGAATGAGACTTCGTCGAAACATCGCCAAGACACTTCCAATTTTACGTGGGAGAAGACCCGAATAACCAAAGACCTACATACAAACACCCGCGAAAACCTGAGAAAATATATATATATATATATTTTAAATATATATATAAAATATAAATATATATATATATATATATAAAAATCTTGGCTGCTGTATATATGCATTTTTTTTGGGATGTCTTAAGGTTTTTAATTGCTTTAACTATTTTATAGTTTTAGAATTGTAAGCTGCCTAGAGTCCCTGGGCTGAGATGGTTGGCTATAGAAATCAATCAATTAATCATCAATCAATCAATCAAATAATATTGTTAACTGAGGAATAATTAACAGAGAGCTCAGGACCTCTCAAATATAATTGTCTTCCTGTGCATATCAGTCCTTTAAAGCAAGGTGGGGCAGCATTGGCTTTGGTCCATCTTTGGCACACTGAGAGTGGGTGAAGCCCTTTCCACGTGGGGCTTCCAACATCTGAGAAATCGATCCAGTTTGGAAATTCTAATGATTAGGGGTGACATGATATCCATCTTCCAATACTTGAGGGGCTGCCACAGAGAAGAGAGGATTGACTTATTCTCTAGGGCCGTGATGGCGAACCTATAGCACGCGTGCCAGAGGTGGCATGCAGAGCTCCTGGTTCGGACCGGATCACCTTATCCGGTAGCGATGGTGGTGGGTGGTTCAGAGAACCGGTAGCAAAAATCCCTGGACCCCCCCCACATGCCCAGCTGAGCTGCGCGATCATCAGAGGCTTTTTAAAAAAATTTTTAAAAGCATTTTTTCTACAACCCCTTCGGCCGAAAAATGCTTTTAAAAGTGAAAAAAAAAAAGCCTCTGATGATCACGCGGCTCAGCTGGGATCGTCAGAGGCTTTTAAAAGCATTTTTTTCTACAACCTCTTTGGCCGAAAAAATGCTTTTAAAAGTTTTTTAAAAAGCCTCTGATGATTGTGCAGCTCAGCTGGGATCGTCTGAGGCTGTTAAAAGCATTTTTTTTCTGCAACCTCTTCTGCCGAAGAGGCTATAGAAAAAAAAACGCTTTTAAAAGCCTCTGACGATCCCAGCTGAGTTGCCTGATCGTCAGAGTCTTTTAAAAGCATTTTTTTCTACAGCCTCTTTGGCCAAAGAGGTTGTAGAAAAAATGGTTTTAAAAGTTAAAAAAAAAAAAAAAGTTGGCCACGCCCATCCAGTCACATTACCCCACCACCACCAAGCCACGCCCACAGAACCGGTAGTAACCAATCTTACATTTCACCACTGCACGGGTCCCATTGCCAGCTGCTCTTCTGGTTTCTGGTGTGTGCATGCACGCTGGCCAGCTGATCTTCTTCGCATGTGCTGGAAACCTGAAGACCAGGTAGCCAGTGTGCTTGTGTGCGCTGGCCACCTGCTCTTCGGGTTTCCGGCACTCCGGCGCATGCAAAAACCAGCTGGCCAGCGCGCATGCGCACACCAGAAACCAGAAGACTAGGTGGCCTTTGAGTCTCCGGGGCTCTGGTGCGTGCGCACACACATGCACACACGCGTGTTCCGGTTTGGACACCTGGTGCTGAAAAGATTCTCCATCACTGTCCTAGAGCAGTGATGGCAAACCCTTTTGGCACCGTGTCCAAACCAGAACGCAAGTGGGTGCATGTGCTGGAGCCGCAAAAAATCAAAGACCATCTGGTTGGCGTGTATGTGCGTGCTGGCCACTTGGTCTTCTCGTTTCCGGGGCTTCGGCACACATGAAGATTAGCTGGCCGGCACATATGTGCGTGCCGAAACCAGAAGACCAGATGGCAACGGCGCACATGCCCACAGAGAGGTCTCTGTGTGCCACCTATGGCAATCGTGTCATAAGTTCGCCATCACGGACCTAGAGCCTGACCTCGGTCTAAACCAGAACTTTGTTGTTTTCCAACAACTATCAAGGTTCTCTTCCCTCCCTTGGAGCTCCAGAGACCCCAAAGTGGTTTAAGCAGCTGATCAACATTTTTTTTTTAATTTGATTTATATGCCACCCTTCTCCGGAGACTCAGGGCGGCTTACAAGGCGTTAAGCAATAGCCTTCATACTTTTGTATATTTTTATACAAAGTCAGCTTATTGCCCCCACAAACCGGATCCTCAATTTACCCACCTTCTAAAGGATGGAAGGCTGAGTCAACCTTGAGCCTGGTGAGAATTGAACTCGCAGTAATTGTAGGCAGCTGGATGTTAAATGCTGCCTTAATAGGAGGTATTAGCCTCCTACGCCACTCAGGCTCCTTTCACTGTCATTCATTCACATTCACTGTCACAAGTCAATTGGTTGTCAACGCATTGCCCGCAAGTCCTACCTACTGTCTTTAGGGAAATAATAATAATAATAACTTTATTGTCATTGTACGTATATACACAGTATACCCATACAACGAAATTCACTTACCCACCCAAAGACCAGGTCCAACACACATAACAATCCCCAAACACACTCCCACCCACCACAAATTCCCCACCCCTAAATCACCCAAGCATCCACACAACAGACCAAGTAATGCTGTCCAACAGCTCACTGATGGTGGCCCTTGAGTTCATTGTTGAGTGCAATTATAGTTCTGGGATAAAAACTATTCAGAAGACATGTGGTCCAAGTTTTAATTGTTCTGTATCTTCTGCCAGAAGGCAACAGTCCAAAAAGATTGTAAGCAGGATGGGAAGAGTCTCTGAGAATATTTTGCAACTTTCTCAAACAGAGAGATTTGAAGATGTCGTCCAGGGCTGGTAGCTGGAGCCCGATGATATTCTGGGCAGTTTTAATGATTCTCTGTAGAGCTTTTTCTGTCCGCTGCAGAGCTGCTCCTATCCCATGCAAGAATGCCGTATGTCAGGAAACTCTCAATGGTGTTGCGATAGTAGGACAGAAGTAGATGCTGAGATAGATTTATCTTCTGAGCATTCAAATCGCTGTGCAAATCAGTGCAGTGCAAATCGAAGAGGCAATATCTTCGGCAGACCCAGGAAAGTTTACTAAATGCCGAGATGCTTTCATCTTTCCCAAAATTCTTCGCTTCATCTGCAGTGCCATCCCAGGCGGAATGGGATAACTCGCCGCGGCCAATTCGCCATGGCCACAAGTCACCAAGGCCAACTTACCACGGAACAAACGGCTGCGTGCGGGACAATTCAACCATTCAATTTAATTATTTAAAGTGATGAAGTATACATATTTTAATTTTGGTCATTCACATTTCATTTTCTCCCTCCAACTTTGGCATCCTTTCTTCAATGATTCCGTTCCACTGTTTCTTCAATATTAGTGTAACTCCTGTCCCGCACGCAGCAAATTTTCCTGTGGCGAGTTGTCATAGACCCAACAAAATTAACTGCGCAGTGCTCAAATTCTGGGTTGAAATCCTTGTAAACATCTTTCTTTCAGGACAGGGCCTGCCAGATGGAGCCCCCGCCCAGAGCAACTTTCTCAGACACCGCTAACCAGGTAACTTCTCCTTTCTTCGTTGTGGGCCTGCCAGGGCACCTGTGCTTACAGTCCAGCTTCTGTCAACAGAGGGATAGAGTACAATCCTAGGTTGCATTAACAGATGGTTAGAATCAAGATCACATGAAGTGTTAGTACCGCTCAGGGGTGAAATCCAGCAGGTTCTGACAGGTTCTGGAGAACTGATAGCGGAAATTTTGAGCAGTTTGGAGAATCTGCAAATGCCACTGGCCCCAGGAGTGGGGAGGGAATGGGGATTTTGCAGTATCCTTCCCCTGCCATGCCCACCAAGCCACACCCATAGAACCGGTAGTAAAAAAATTGGAATTTCACCACTGGTACCGCTTTATAATGCCTTGGTAAGGCCACACTTGGAATACTGCGTTCGGTTTTGGTCGCCATGATACAAAAATGATGCTGAGATTCTGGAAAGAACGCAGAGAAGCACAAAGATGATGATGAGAGGACTGGAGGCTAAAAGATATGAAGAACAGTTTCAGGAATTGGGTACGACTAGTTTAATGGGGGAAAAAAGGACTAGGGGTGCATGATAGCATGTTCCAATATTTGAGGGGCTGCCACAAAGAAGAGGGGATGGTGGTGTCAACCTAGGCTTAGAAAATTCTTCTCCAAAGTACCTGAAGGCAGGACAAGAAGCAATGGAGGGAAGCTAATCAAGGAGAAAAACAACCTAGAACTAAGGAGAAATTTTCTGACAGAATAATTAATCCCCCAGAAGTTGTGGGTGCTCCATCCCTGGAAGAGATTGGTCAGCCATTTATCTAAAATGGTATAGGGCAGTGATGGCTAACCTTTTTGCCGTCATGTGCCAAAAGCGGAGGGAGCGCGGGGGGGTCGTGCACATGCCCACACCCATAAGTCAATGTGTCTTGCCCCCCCACGTGCATGCGCGAGCAACCCCCTCCCCCCACGCTCCCTCTGCTTTTGGCACGCAATGGCACAGTGGGCCCAGTAGGACCGTTTTTCACCCTCCCCAGGCTTCAGAGCCTTTCTAGGAGCCTGGGGAGGCCAAAAACGGCCTTCCCCACCACACTGGAGGCCCTCCAGAGGCTGGAAACGGCACGTTTCCTGACTTTTGGAAGGCCCGAAAATCAGCTGCCTGGTGCGCTGGAGCTGAGCTAGGGTAATGCTCGCGTGCCCACAGATATGGCTCCACGTACCACCTGTGGCATGCGTGCCACAGGTTCACCATCACAGGTCTAGGGTCTCCTGCCAGAGCAGGGGTCTGGACTATTCAAGGTCCCTTCCAACTGTTATTCTGTTAATCAGTGCGATGCCTTGCTGCCAGAAGTTGTGGGTGCTCCATTGCTGGAGGTTTTCGAGAAGAGATTAGACAGCCATTTGTGTCTCCTGCATTTGTTCCAAGCAACCAAGGACAATCTTTCAGAAATCTGACTTACAAATCTTGTTAAGTATGTTAAATGATTTTGAACTTGGAGATGCTGGAAAAAACAACGTGTGCAGGTTTTTGTAATGGAACAGTCATGGAACTGAAGTTCTATTTAATGTTATTTTTCCTCTTTTTGGTGCCTGGCAGGATCTTAGCTCTTTCTCACTGTCCTTAGTTATAAATCCTTCTGAAATTTCCTTATGCAACCTCGAGCTTTGCCGCCACATCCTACTCTTCTACCATCTTTGCTTTTTCCTTCCCTCCTTCCTAAACCCATTTTCTTGTTTACTGCAGCTCTTTCTTCCTTGGGCCTCTCAGCCTGGACTTCTTCCTATCCTTCATCCTGTTTGGATTTCTGTAGGGATTCAAATTTTGCAAACCTTTGCACTCAGGTACAGTCACACAACAGTAATTGGCACGTCTCTTATATTTTGGTTGAGTTGTTTTCTATGCTTGCTTGGCATCTTTCTAGGAGATTGCATGGGGACCGAATTAATGGTTTTTTTTCAAACTTGGTAACTGGAAGAGGTGTGGAATTCCCAGAATTCTCCATCCAGCACAGTTGCCACGTTTGAAAAGCACCGGGCTAGCTGAACCGAGAGAAGCATCTTCCACTTCTGTGAATCTGCGACTGACTCGCTCTTCCTTCCTCTTAGTGGAATATTTACGACGTTTATGTGGAAGAACTTCAAAAACTGGAAAAGTCAAAGGAGAAAGAAAAGCAGAAAGCCCCCGTGACCAAGAGAGAAGACAAGATGATGGGAAGGAAATTAACCTCTCTGGAATCTCAGGTGCTCTTGCATTTTTCCGGGTTGTGTTGAGTGTGCTTTAATTTCAGTCTCTTTGGAGGCCATCTCCTTATCTCCACCTTTTATTAGCCAACTATCCTGTTTTCGCTTCTAGTCCCTCTGAATCTAGCTGATATTTTATATAGGTAGTCCTCAATTTACAACCGTTCGTTTAGTGACCGTTCAAAGTTACAATGGCACTGAAAAAAAAGTGACTTACGGCTATTTTTCACACTTAACGATCATTGCAGTCACATGATGTAAATTCAGACAGCTTGGCAACTGACTCGTATTTATGACAGTTGCCTTGTCCCGAGGTCCTGTGATCCCCTTTTGCGACCTTCTGACATATCAAAGTCAACGGGGAAGCCAGATTCGCTTAACAACCATGTTCCTGACTTAACAACTGCAGTGATTCACTTAACAATTGTGGCCAGAAAGTTTGTGAAATCGGTCAAAACTCACTTAACGACTGTCTCACTTAACAACAGAAAGCATGGGGCTCAATTGCGGTCATAAATCGAAGGCTACCTGTACATCAAACTCCCAAAAAAACATCTTCCAGTCCAGTGGTGGGTTCCTTCCGGTTCGGTCCGGTTTGGCCGAGCCGGTAGCGGTGACAATATGATGTCACCAAACCAGTTCTCCCCCCCCGCCCTCCCACCCCCCCCACGTTATTCTTACCTTTTATTTGGCCCCACCCCCAACCTATTGCTGCCTCCTGAGTCCCAGCTGATGACAGGAGGGAAAAAAACTGTTTTGGGGCTTCAAAGGGCCGCCCTACAGCTGATCAGTGTTAAAAGCAAACAAATGAGTCCGGTCGTAAGTGCGAGGACCTTCCAGAAATGACTGACCAGCTAGCCACGCCCACCTAGTCATATGACCCCCCAAGCCACACCCACAAAATAAGCCACGCCCACAGAACCGGTAGTAAAAAAAATTAGAACCCACCCAGTCCTTGTGGGGCTGTCATAGAGAAATTGGGGGGGAGGGTTAGCATTCTCCAAAACCCCTGAAGGCAGGATACGAAGCAACAGATGGAAACTTATCAAGGAGAGAAGCAACCTGGAACCAAGGAGGAATTTCCTGATAGAACAAAGTTTGGGGTTGTGTGATTGCAAACTCAGCACTCAATATAGTATGAATAAACCCTGGGTGTTAATCCAGCAATTGACATGGTGGCTAGGCATGAAAAGGTATTGCCTGCGCCGTGGTGGCACCTTGGTTAGAATGCGGTATTGCAGGCTAATTCTGCTGACTGCCAGGGGTTCGATCCTGACCGGCTCCAGGTCGACTCAGCCTTCCATCCTTCCGAGGTTGGTAAAATGAGGACCCAGATTTTTGGAGGCAAGAGGCTGACTCTGTAAACCGCTTAGAGGAGGCTGTGAAGCGGTATATAAGTCTAAGCCCTATTGAGATAGATAGATAGATAGATAGATAGAGGGATGGAGAGAGAGAGGGATGGAGGGATGGATGGAGAGAGGGAGAGGGAGAGGGAGAGGGAGAGAAAGCTCACTGCGAGGAGTTTGAGCCTCAAGGTTGACTCAGCCTTCCATCCTTCTGAGGTCAGTAAAATGAGGACCCAAATTGTTGGGGGTAATAGGCTGACTCTGTAAACCGCTTAGAGAGAGCTGTGAAGCGGTATATAAGTCTAAGCACTATTGAGATAGATAGATAGATAGATAGATAGATGATAGATAGATAGATAGATAGATAGATAGATAGATAGATAGATAAATAGATAAATAGATAAATAGATAAATAGATAAATAGATAAATAGATAGATGGAGGCATGGAGAGAGGAAGGGAGGGAAGGAGGGATGGATGGAGAGAGGGAGAGGGAGAGAAAGCTCACTGCCAGGAGTTTGAGCCTCAAGGTTGACTCAGCCTTCCATCCTTCCGAGGTGGGTAAAGAGAGGACCCAAATTGTTGGGGGCAAGAGGCTGACTCTGTAAACCGCTTAGACAGGGCTCTAAAGCCCCCATGAAGTAGTATATAAGTCTTATTGCTATTGCTATCAGGGAATTTCTACGAAGCGGAAAGTAAGATTTGCCTTACTAGATATTCTTTAGCGCATTGCCAAGCCCAGCTCTCAACAAGCTTTCAATCTCCAGCCGCATCTGTTGCACCTCTACCCACCAGGAGAATTCGATTGGCCTCGACAGAGAGTTTTGTAGCCCAGGGGCAGCGTGAGTTCTGGCAGTAAAACGGTGCGGGTCCCTTTGAAGCCTCTCCGTCTCTCTTTATCTTGGCCAGTTGTGAAGGCTTCCAAGCGGGGTCCTCGCAGAGCCCGTTCGCTTTGTTACAGAAGGCTAGCGCATCTCATTTGCTTTGGAGAAGAACTTGAAGGAGGGGGGCTTGGTGGGACCCCTTTGGAGATGTGGCCAGGCCTGCCGGTCTCCTCACTTATCTCTGCTTGCACAGTCCCTGCTCTTCTCCACTTTGCCCAGACCAAAACATGAAGGAGGTCTGTGGGAGAAAAATGAGATGGTTGTTTGCTTTTCCCATCTCAGTAAAACACTGCATTTACCCATTACGGATAGAAGAGACTATTTGTAGCTCAGGATAGGATAGGATAGGATAGGATAGGATAGGATAGGATAGGATAGGATAGGATAGGATAGGATAGGATAGGATAGGAAACATGGAATGGAATGGAATGGAATGGAATAGAATTTTTTATTGGCCAAGTGTGATTGGACACACAAGGAATTTGTCTTGGTGCATACGCTCTCAATGTACATAAAAAGACAATATACATTCGTCAGGAATCATAAGGTACAACACTTAATGACAGCCATAGGGTACAAATAAGCAGAAACAATATCAATATAAATCGTAAGGATACAAGCATCAAAATTACAGTCTTATAGTCATAAGTGGGAGGAGATGGGTGATAGGAACGATGAGAAGATTAATAGTAGTGCAGACTTAGTAAATAGCTTGACAGTGTTGAGGGAATTAGTTGTTTAGCAGAGTGATGGCGTTGGGGAAAAAACTGTCCTTGTGTCTAGTTGTTCTGGTGTGCAGTGCTCTATAGCCTCGTTTTGAGGGTAGGAGTTGAAACAGTTCATGTCCAGGATGCGAAGGGTCTGTAGATATTTTCCCAGCCCTCTTTTTGACTCGTGCAGTATACAGGTCCTCCATGGAAGGCAGGTTGGTAGCCATGGTTTTTTCTGCAGTTCTAATCATCCTCTGAAGTCTGTGTCCGTCTTGTTGGGTTGCAGAGCCAAAACAGACAGTTATAGAGGTGCAGATGACAGACTCAATAATTCCTCTGTTGAATTGGATCAGCAGCTCCTTGGGCAGTTTGAGCTTCCTGAGTTGGCGCAGAAAGAACATTCTTTGTTGAGCTTTTTTGATGATGTTTTTGATGTTAGAAACCTCTGGGTTGGACTGTGAGATTCTTTGGTGCTTCCTGAATTTGGCTGTGGATGTTTCATGACCCAACAAAGTTAACATCATCAGTGATAGAAAGGAGTGAGGTTTCTGGAAGAAGGAGAAGGAGGGAGGAGAGGAGGAGGAGGAAGAAGAAGACTGTGGGGTCCTTGGTGCTCTCTGAGCTTGGGTGTTTTCTTGCGGATATTTCATTATCCAACTAGGTCACACAATCAGTGCTAGAAGGGAATGGGACTTGTGGAATGAAGGACTGTGGGATCCTCTGTGGAGTGGAGGAGGAAGAGGAGGAAGGACTGTGGAGTTCTTGGTGCTCTCTGAGCTTTGCTGTTTTCTTGCAGATGTTTCATGACCCAACTAGGGAACATCATCAACGCTAGAAGGAACTGGGGTTTGCTGTCTGATTAAATATAAGGGGCTTGGTCGGTGTTGCTAGTGTTATTCGTTCCTTGATTAGACTATTGTTTACTGCTTGGTTGTTGGTCTAGTATTAAACTTGTTGCTGATCTAAGTAATTGTTCCTTGGTTAAGGAAATAGGATAGGGTAGGGTAGGATAGGATAGGATAGGATAGGGTATAGGCTGGGGTGGGATGGGGTGGGGTGGGGTGGGGTGGAGTGGAATAGAAATATGGAATAGAATAGAATAGAATAGAATAGAATAGAATAGAATAGAATAGAATAGAATAGAATAGAATAGAATAGAATAGAATAGAAATATGGAATGGAATGGAATCTAGTGGAGTGGAATGGAATGGAATAGAAATATGGAGTAGAGTAGAATAGAATAGAATAGAATAGAATAGAATAGAATAGAATAGAATAGAATAGAAATATGGAATGGAATGGAATCTAGTGGAGTGGAATGGAATGGAATAGAAATATGGAGTAGAGTAGAATAGAATAGAATAGAATAGAATAGAATAGAATAGAATAGAATAGAATAGAATAGAATAGAAATATGGAATGGAATGGAATGGAATGGAATCTAGTGGAGTGGAGTGGAATGGAATAGAAATATGGAGTAGAGTAGAGTAGAGTAGAGTAGAGTAGAATAGAATAGAATAGAATAGAATAGAATAGAATAGAATAGAATAGAATAGAATAGAAATATGGAATGGAATGGAATGGAATCGAGTGGAATGGAATGGAATAGAAATATGGAATAGAGTAGAGTAGAGTAGAGTAGAGTAGAGTAGAGTAGAGTAGAATAGAATAGAATAGAATAGAATAGAATAGAATAGAATAGAATAGAATAGAATAGAAAATATGGAGGGAATGGAATGGAATGGAATAGAATAGAAAGAGAATAATAACTTTATTGTCACTTTGAATGTATACTAATCGGCATACATTAAAATTAAATTTCATTGCATACAGTTCTCAAAGGGATACCACCTCCAATATACATGACAAAATAAATAAATAAATATAAAATTACATGTACAAGGCGAGAAAAACGAACCTTGCGAGTTTCCCAGACGGATGGCACAAGGGAACGAAGCCCTTACAGAATCTGGTAATCTTGTTAGGACTACCAGGTTAACCGTGGTTTGTTGAATAGAATTAGTGCAAGAGTTAACCGAGTTCCCGTGGGACACTAAACCAAATGCGAGGAAACCCCATTACGGCTGCCCTTGATGGAAACCCAGTGGGTGGCAGGGAAGAGACGATCGATTTAAGCCTATTAATTGATTTTTCGGAACGAAAACGGATGAGAAGGAAAAAGGATCTGACTGCTGATTTAATTAGACCGACAATGCAGGGGCTAATGATGGATTAAGCCCCAAGCCCTCGCTCGGCTCCCTTCCTTCACATTGCTGGGGAGAGAAGCAGCTCCCTGTATCTGTGTGAAGCCTGAAACTTCGCTGCTGAATTATACACCCCTATACAGCTAGTCCTCCACTTACAACAGTTCATTTAGTGATTGTTCCAAATTACAACATCATTTGAAAAAAGGGACTTACGGTCACTTTTTCCACCCATCTTTAAACAATTTTATTAGATTATAGAATAAAATACAAAATAGAAAAACGAAGACACATTGGGTTAGGGTTAGAAAAAGCTTTGATTTCCTTCTCCCTCTGTTGCATAAAGTGTTAACGCTGAACCATAACTTTTTACTTTTCCATAATAATGATAGCACTTATATACCGCTTCACAGTGCTTTTACAGCCCCCTCTAAGCGGTTTATAGAGTCAGCGTCTTGCCCCCAACAATCTGGGTCCTCATTTTACCCACCTCGGAAGGACGGAAGGCTGAGTTAACCTTGAGCCAGTCAGGATCGAACCGCTGGCTGTGGGCAGAATCAGCCTGCAATACTGCATTCTAACCACTGCGCCACAATGGCTCAGGAAAGAAGAAAGGAAGGAACGAAGGAAGGGAGGGAAAGAGAGAGGGCAGAAGGAAGGAAGGAAGGAAGGAAGGAAGGAAGGAAGGAAGGAAGGAAGGAAGGAACGAAGGAACGAAGGAAGGGAGGGAAAGAGAGAGGGCGGAAGGAAGGAAGGAAGGAAGGAAGGAAGGAAGGAAGGAAGGAAGGAAGGAAGGAAGGAAGGAAGGAAGGAAAATAGCAATACCACTTAGACTTATATACTACTTCACAGTGCTTTCCAGCCCTTTCTAAGGGATTTACAAAGTCAGCTAATTAACCCCAACAATCTGGGTCCTCATTTTACCGACCTCGGAAGGATAGAAGGCTGAGTCCACCTTGAATCTGGTAAGATTTAAACTGCTAAATTGCAGGCAGCCAGCAGCCAGCAGAGGTAGCCTGCAGTATTGCACCCTAACCATTGCACCACCAGGGCTCATAATAATATAAACTCTCCATTTCTATAAAAACTAATCAATCTAATCAGTAAAAGCCAAAATCGAAAGTTTCATTTTTTCCCCACCTCGAGCACAAATTGCTTAATGCATTGTAAGCCGCCCTGAGTCTCCGGAGAAGGGCAGCATATAAATCAAATTAAAAAAAAAAAAAAAAAAAAGTCCAGAAGCAGTTTCCAGGCAGCCACAAAAGTACTTATATTCTTTTCTTTGATCAAAACGTTGAATTTAGCCATTTCAGCCAACTCCATCAGCTCCTGTAGCCATTCATCCAGGGCGGGGATCGAAAAAAATCCTTCCATTTTTGTACGTACAGTAGTCTTGCAGCTACTTATGGCTGTTCTGCCCCAGCTACGGACCCCAAAGAACGCAGCACACACAAAGTCCGTACAAACCTTAGTTTACTAATTAAGGACTACTAATGAGCTTTCTCAGTAGTTGTTCGAACACAAGTACAGTTTAAATCAGTCTTTTCTGAACAAGGGCTCTTCATTTAACTTCATTAACAGCCAACAAGAATTCAAAGAATAATAACTCAGTTCTGAGGCACAGTATTTCAGATAACCATAATCTTACTGTGGTTGGCAGAATGCCCAGAAGCAATTTGCAGGAAAACTGATAAGAAAGAGAAAAGAGCCAAATCAAACGTTTTCTGGAATCAAGACACAAAGGAATATGAACGAAGTTGTTTCCTGCAAATTGCCTCAGTCGTCGTCCTTCCTTAAATAGGCTAAGGGAGTGGCCAATTAGCCCCAAGCCTTACTCTCAAGGAGACCTCCTCCTGAGGAGCCACTCCTGTCTTTTGGCAGCTCTGCGCGCCCGTGCATCGAGAAGAGGCTCCTCCTCTTCTTCCTCTTCACTTATGGGAGCTTCTGGAGGTTCTGAAGGCCCTGGCTGAATCCCCGCCTCTGGCACCACATCTTCTCCAGCCTCCTCACTGTCTGATTCGAGCGCCAGCTGCACAGGCTGCTGGCGCAGCACCACACCAGCCTCCTCGCTGTCGGAATCAACCACTAACTGCACAGGCCGCTGATGGCCCACAACAATGGCCATGTTTCACACTTAAGACCATTGTGGCATTCCCGGCGGTCACATGATCAAAATTTTGACGCTTGGCAGCTGACTCATATTTATGTTGGTCGCAGCATCGCGGAGTCACGTGATCCTCTGTTGCGACATTCCAACAAGCAAAATGCATGGGGGAAGCCAGATCGGGTTCCCAACCCTGTTTTCCTCACTGAACCGCCACAGTGATTTCACTTAACAAATGTGGCAAGGAAGGTCAAAAAATGGGACAAAATCTCCACGTAACCAATGTCTCCCTTAGCCGCAGAAATCTGGGGCTCCATTGAGGTTCGTAAGTCGAGGACTGTCTTTAAACAGGCCTCTTTAACACTAACAAAAGTCCCCACCGGGAAGTGAGTCTCAACTGACGGCGGTAAATCTTCGTGCTCATGAGGACTGGGCACTTGGGATGTTATTACTGGCTCAGAGAGATGAGCCTGCCAGAAATAGATCATTAGGAAGAAACAGAAATTGTTCCAGGAGGGTCTCCATTAGCGCTTTCTTGGCACGCTTCATTAATTCCCACCGGGAGGCTGTCATTGGCGCAATGGCTGCTGTTTTGTGCTGCTAATTCTGGGGAAGACACGGGAGGGTGTGTGTCGGGGTGACATGCCTTAAAACAGGCATGTCAAACTCAAGGCCCGCGGGCCGTATCCAGCCTGCAGGGTGCTTAGATCTGGCCCACAGGACCAGCCTGGAAACAGCAAAGGACCGGCCCAGCAAAAATGGAGCTCTAAAAATGGAGCTCTAAAAGCAAAACAAAAGGAGAAATGTTTCCTCTTTTGCATTTGAACATGCAAGATGGGACAGGAAAGGAGAAAGGGAAAGAGGAAAGACAAAGGAAAAGAAGGAAAGAGGGGGAGGAAGAAGAAAAGAGAATGAAGAGGGAAGGAAAAGGAAGGAAGGAAGGAAGGAAGGAAGGAAGGAAGGAAGGAAGGAAGGAAGGAAGGAAGGAAGGAAGGAAGGAAGGAAGGAAGGAAGGAAGGAAGGAAATTTAATTAATTTATATGCCACCCATCTTGCTGTTTGGAGCAAATAGTTTAATTGTTACTGACACAGGTTAAAATACTATCAGATAAATAAATGTGAAATACCTTCTCACAAAAAATGTTTAGCTTTTTTTGAGTTTTGAGAGGGCCTTCAATTGTGTGTGTGTGTGTGTGTGTGTGTGTGTGGCTTCATGAATAAAGCTAAACAAAGTAGAACCAATGCAATGAAGAAATCCAGGCGTTCCCAGTTCTCTCCCTTTTTACATTGACTGAAGGTTTAGTCCTGATATCGGGAAGGAAGGGAGGGAGGGAGGGAGGAAGATGAGAATAAGGGGAAGGAAGGAAGGAAGATGAGAATGAGAGGAAGGAAGGAAGGAAGGAAGGAAGGAAGGAAGGAAGGAAGGAAGGAAGGAAGATGAGAATGAGAGGAAGGAAGGAAGATGAGAATGAGAGGAAGGAAGAAAAGAAGATGAGAATGAGAGGAAGGAAGGAAGAAAGATGAGAATGAGAGGAAAGAAGGAAGGAAGGAAGGAAGATGAGAATGAGAGGAAGGAAGGAAGGAAGATGAGAATGAGAAGAAGGAAGGAAGAAAGGAAGGATGGAAGGAAGATGAAAATGAGAGGAAGGAAGGAAGGAAGGAAGGAAAGAAGATGAGAATGAGAGGAAGGAAGGAAGGAAGATGAGAATGAGAGGAAGGAAGGAAGGAAGATGAGAATGAGAGGAAGGAAGGAAGGAAGGAAGATGAGAGGAAGGAAGGAAGGAAGATGAGAATGAGAGGAAGGAAGGAAGAAAGGAAGGATGGAAGGAAGATGAGAATGAGAGGAAGGAAGGAAGAAAGGAAGGATGGAAGGAAGATGAGAATGAGAGGAAGGAAGGAAGGAAGGAAGATGAGAATGAGAGGAAGGAAGGAAGGAAGGAAGATGAGAATGAGAGGAAGGAAGGAAGGAAGGAGATGAGAATGAGAGTGAGGGAGGATCTCAGGGAAGTTGAGCCTGGATAGCTCAACAGACAGAGCTCTGTAGTTTAACACCAGCTGTCTGCAATTAAAGTAAGATCGAATCCCACCAGGCTCAAGGTTGACTCAGCCTTCCATCCTTTCTAAGGTAGGTGAAATGAGGACCCAGTTTGTGGGGGCAATAAGCTGACTTTGTATAAATATACAAAAGGATGAAGGCGATTGCTTAACGCATTGTAAGCCGCCCTGAGTCTCCAGAGAAGGGCGGCATATAAATCAAATTAAAAAAAATAACACTTGGCCACCACAGGTGTCCCCGACAGTCCTGTGTCACACCCACTCATGGCCCCCCAAGGTCAAACACAACCCTGATGTGGCCCTCAATGAAATTGAGTTTGACACCCCTGCCTTAAGATCTACTAGAGGTACTCCTCGACTTTCAACAGTTCATTTAGTGACCGCTCATAGTTACAACGAGACTGAAAAAAGTGATTTAGGATTGTTTTTCCCACTTACGACTGTCATAGCATCCCCAGGTCACATGATCAAAATTTGGGCGCTTGACAACTGGTCCATATTTGTGACGGTCGCAGTATCCTGGTGTCATGCAATCCCCTTTGTCACCTTCTCAGCAGGCTTCCAGCAAGCAACCTCAATGGGGGAAGCCGGACTCACTTAACAACCATATGATTCACTTAGCAGCTGCAGTGCTCCGCCTAACCCCTGTGGCAAAACGATTGTCATAATGGGGCACATCTTACTTAACAACTGTGTTGCTCCACAATGGCAATTTTGTGCTCCATTGTGGTGGTAAGCCATGGATTCCATGTATATTTCTGGCAGGACAGGCAGCTATATAAATTGGAGATAAACAAAATAAAACTGAAGTAGATATTTCCCATGTCAGTTGGAATTGAATTAGAATTAGAATTCTTTATTGGCCAAGTGTGATTGGACACACAAGGAATTTGTCTTTGGTGCATACGCTCTCAGTGTACATAAAAGACAAGATACGTTTGTCAAGAATCATAAGGTACAACACTTAATGATAGTCATAGGGTACAAATAAGGAAGGAAGGAAGGAGAGAAAAGGAAGGGAGGGAGGGAGGGAGGGAGGGAAGGAGGAAGGATGGAGAGAAAAGGAAGAAGGAGGGAGGGAGGGAGGAAGCAGAAAAAAGGAAGGAAGAGAGGGAGGAAGGAAGGAAGGAAGGAAGGAGAAAATAGAATAGAATAGAATTCTTTATTGGCCAAGTGTGATTGAACACAAGGAATTTGTCTTTGGTGCATACGCTCTCGGTGTACATAAAAGACAAGATACGTTCGTCAAGAATCATAAGGTACAACACTTAATGATAGTCATAGGGTACAAATAAGCAATCAAATCATACTAGGAAACAATCAATATAAATTGTAAGGATACAAGCAACGAAGTTACGGTCATACAGACATAAGTGGGAAGAGATGGCAAAGTTATCATAACGTAACCCTGATGTGGCTTCTTACTCATCTGAAACAATTCTCATCGTATTTTAGACCAGGGGTGTCCAACCTTGGCAAGTTTAAGACCTGTGGACTTCAACTCCCAGAATTCCCCAGCCAGCCTTGCTTCAGGTTTGCCAGGGTTGGATACACCTCCCCCCCCCCCCCCGGTTAAGATGAGGCCTAAAATACATACAGGTAGTCTTCAAAGTACGGCCACAATTGAGCCATTGAGTTATGAAGATCATGGTCAACAGCAGCGACCTTGTAAGGTAGGTTGGGTTGAGAGACAGAGCGACTGGGCCAGAATCACCCAGCTGGCTTTCATGGCTAAAGCGGATTTGAACTCATAAAATTTGTGGACTTCCAACTCCCAGAATTCCCCAGCCAGCATGGGAAAAACAACCAAGCACAGACAGCACCCAGGATCCCACAGCTGTTGCCTTCCTCTTCAGGGGTGGGCTTCAAAAATTTTAGCAAGGGGTTCTCTGCCTGGTTGCTGGGTGGGCATGGCCAAGGTGGGCGTGCCTCCTAGTCGGCCTCCTGCACCATGGGTGGGGGAGCATTTTTGCCCTCCCTGAGCTCTGGAGGCTTTCCTCGAGCCTCCGGGAGGGTGAAAACGGCCTCCCCAGGCTCCAGAGGCCCTCTAGAGGCCAGAAACGGGCCCGCTTCCGGCCTTCCCGAACTTCCGGTAGGCCTGTTTTTCACTCTCTCCCAGCCTCTGTGTGTTCCCTGCACTTACCTGCATCCAAAACGGGCCTCATGGGGACTCCTGGGAGGGGTGGGGTGGGCAGGGCCAGCCAAAGAGTGGGATTTGGGGGTTCTCTGAACTGCACAGAATCTTAGCTAGAGGTTCTCCTGAACCCCTGCGAACCCCCAGCAGCCCACCCTTGTTCCCCCTCCTCCTCCCCCTTCCTCCTTTTCTTGTAGATCAGTGTTTCTCAACCTTGGAAGCTTGAAGATGGGTAGACTTCAACTCCCAGAATCCCCCAGCCAGCGCTGCTGGCTGGGGGATTCTGGGAGTTGAAGTCTACCCATCTTCAAGCTACCAAGGTTGAGAAACACTGTTGTAGATGTTTGTTTACTCAAATTAAGTAACATCACTAGCACTGATGATCTTATCTAGTTGGGTCATAAAATGTCTGCAAGCTGAGAGAGCACCAAGGATCCCTCACTAGTAGCTTTTTTTTTTTGGAGATATATATATATATATATATGTGTGTGTGTGTGTGTGTGTGTGTGTGTGTGTGTGTGTGTGTGTGTGTGTGTATGTATGTATGAATGTATATATATATATTTTCTTACTTCTTCATAGGGTTTATGTGTGTTTTTCCTCTTACGTTTTTCCTTTACATAGGGAAAACCTGGGTAGAGGAAAAACACGCACACACACACGTGTGTGTGTGTGTGTATATGTGTGTGTGTGTGTGTGTGTGTGTGTGTGTGTCTTCTTAAGTTTTCGCGGGTGTGCATATGCAAAAAATTAAAATCTCTGGTGTTTTCCCGCATCGTTGTAAATAAGTTGGTTAAAATGTTTAAAATTATGGTTAAAATCCCAGGTTAAAATCTGGGATTTTAACCAGAATTTTAAACATTTTAACCAACTTATTTACAATGACGTGGGAAAACACCCGAGATTTTAATTTTTTGCATATATATATACACACACACACACACATACCTTTGTCTTTAGGATATTGGAGCATTCAGCCTTGCCATCCAATCCCTATTTAGGAAGACTTTGGAATAACCACCGCTCTGTGGCATTGCTCCATTGGTTTTGACAAAAACTGTCAGCCAGATTTCTGGCTGTATCCTATTCGTTCTGGGCCAACGGCTGGTTTCCATACCAACGTCGCAGAGATCCTGCCCGGAGAACATTATTTGCGTCGGTATTTTATTTCTGAGTAATTAAAAGCCTGCAAAACAGAGGTTATTTGTGGCAGGCAATCTGTAGCTCCCAGATAAACGCGAGTTTTCTTTTTTCAAGGTGAATATTGCAATCGGGCCAGAATGTTTATTTCCCACGAACGGATACGGTGCCTCATGTCAAAGGTTTTCATTATTGCTGCTGTAGAAAATAATAGGACTGAAAATTCCCCAGAAAGGGAGAATGACTGGGTTGCTAAGCCAGTCCTCCCGGCAGAGAGTTTGCAAGTCAGGAAGCTTGGCTGGGAAAGTCAATTCCCTAAGTCTCTTAAAAGGGGGGTGGGTGGGGGATAGACATATTAACTTTTATGATGTTTTGCTTCAAAAAGACGCAAAATAAATCGGTGCTCGGGGTGGCGAGTAGCGCAATCAAAGCCCCGCTGATTTTGACAAGGGCTGAGGTTCTTGCTGTGGAATGATCTTCATGGGGCTCAGTGGGGTATAATTCGCACACGCAGCCCTGAAACAATTAAGTGCGGAATCAGGGCCTTTGATCAAGCAAGGGGGATAAGATCTGGCACCGAGCAGAAGATTTTTGAAGCTGAGCAAAGGCCAGTTCCAGAAGGAAGCTTGCAAGCTACCTTAGAGTGGAGGTTTAGGATTATGGCCTGAAATTTGAACTGGTAATTTTTGCGAACCTATTAATTTAAAAAAAAAAAAAAAAACTTTTGTGGTCTTTGGTGCTCGCCGAGCTTGGTGGTTTTCTTGCAGGTATTTTATCACACGACTGATGATGTTCCCTAGTTGGGTCATGAAAAGTCTGCAAGGAAAAAACCCAAGTCAGAGAGCACCAAGTTGTCATTTTCTTCCTCCTCCTCCTCTTCTTCCTTCTTCTCCTCCTCTCTGCAAGCACTACTCCCTTCTAACAATCATGATCTTATCTAGTTGGGTAATAAAACTATAAAAACAACAAAGTTCCCAGAGCATCAAGGACCAAGGACTCCACAGTCATTTTCCTCCTCCTCCTCCTCCTCCTCCTCCTCCTCCTCCTCCTTCTCCTCCTCCTCCTCCTCCTCCTCCTCTCTGCAAGCACTATTCCCTTCTAGCACTGATGGTGTTACCTAGTTGGGTAATAAAATGTCTGCAAGAAAACTACCAAGCTCAGAGAGCATCAAGGATCAAGGACTCCACAGTCATTTCCCCCCCCCTCCTCCTCCTCCTCCTCCTCTTCCTCCTCCTCCTCTCTGCAAGCACTATTCCCTTCTAGCACTGATGGTGTTACCTAGTTGGGTAATAAAACGTCTGCAAGAAAACCACCAAGCTCAGAGAGCATCAAGAATCAAGGACTCCACAGTCATTTACCACCTCCTCCTCCTCCTCCTCCTCCTCCTCCTCCTCCTCCTCTCTGCAAGCACTATTCCCTTCTAGCACTGATGGTGTTACCTAATTGGGTAATAAAACGTCTGCAAGAAAACCACCAAGCTCAGAGAGCACCAAGGACCCCATAGTCGTTCTCCTCCTCCTCCTCCTCCTCCTCCTCCTCCTCCTCCTCCTCCTCCTCCTCCTCCTCCTCCTCCTCGCCCCTTCTTCCCCTCTTCCACTCCACACAACCCCTTTCTTCTGATATGAATGATGTTACCTAGTTGGGTAATGAAACATCTGCAAGAAAACCACCAAACTCAGAGAGCACCAAGAACCCACAGTCGTCCTCCTCCTCCTCCTCCTCCCAAACCCTCCTCCCTTCTAGCCCTGCAGATGTTGCCCTTCCTCCATCCTAGCTGGAGATCCCGCCACTCCAAGGCAGCTGCTAGCCAGCGCCACGTCTTGCGATAGAAAACCCCAAAGCCGAATGGTGCGTTGCGAGCGCACGAGGCAGAAGTCCTCGCGGGGCCTCCTTGCTTCGCTCTCGAATCTTCCCGTTCCCTTTTTTTTTCAACAGAGCGACGACATCAACAAAGTGGCCAAGGCGGCGAAGATCGTGGAGCGGATGGTCAACCAGAACACCTTCGATGACATCGCTCAAGGTGAGGACCCAGAAGAAGGCTGCCCGCGACGCTGCCTGAAAGGGATGCCCTTTTTCTCCCAAAGGTGCTTTTTTCCAGACACAGCTGGACTTTCTTCTCTTTGTCTGAAGACAAAGTTTCGCTTCTCATCCAAGAAGCTTCTTCAGCTCTGCGTGGATGGTGGGGGAATGGAAGGATTTATATTCCTTGCAGACAGCCAGTCCTTTGCATCCTTTTAGAGGGTCGTTGAGGCCACTTGGAGGTTTCTCTGTGTCCTCAGCATTACCTGAGTGGTGCAAATGACTGTGCAGCCTTCTCGGAACTGCTGAAAGGACTGAATTATAGACAGGAGATAGATGTTCTGCCCCAGCTCCGGATTTCCAAGGATATTGACACACACCAACGGTCCTTATCAAATTTATTAAGTAGCAAGAATAAACAAGACCGGCAAAGGTTGGCAACCAGCCCAGAAAACAAGATATGATAAACCAAAATACTCTGATAATAATACGAGTTGTTTCCAGCAAGAACGCACTAACTGCCTGCGACTTAAATAGGCTAAGGGAGTGGCCAATTATCTTCAAACCTTACTCTCGAGGAGACCTCCTCCTCTTGAGTTGCCACTCCTGCCTTTTGGCCGCCCTGCGTACCTGAGCATTGAAGAGAGGCTCCTCCACTTCACTCTCTCCACTTGAAGGAGCCTCTGGAGGTTCTGAAGGCCCTGGCTGAGTCTCTGCCTCTGGCACCACATCCTCTTCGGCCTCCTCGCTGTCCGACGCGAGCGCTGGCTGTGCAGGCTGCTGGCGTGACATCACACCAGCCTCCTCTTCATCGGGATCAGCCACGATCCGCGCAGGCTGCTGGCGGGCCACAACAGTAGATGATGTCGTATCCCTCTCCTTCTGTTGAGAGAGGACTGTTCAATTTGGACATAGATGCCCTCTTTGACCCCTTCTTCCAAACCAGCGGTCCTCTCTGTCCAGAATGTGGACTTTGCTGTCTTCAAACGAGTGGCCTGTGTCTTTGAAATGCAGGTAGACTGCTGAATCTATGATGGCTTTGTTCTCCTATGTTGTGCCATGCGCTTATGGACAAAAGAACCACTTCATAAACTCAGGTGGCCCTGAGGACACAGACAAACCTCCAGGTGTCCTCAACGGCTCTCTAAAAAAGGACGCAAATGACCAGCTGTCTGCAAGGAACATAAATCCTTCCATTCCCCCACAATCCAGTCAGAACTAAAGAAGCTTCTTGGATGAGAAGTGAAACCTCTTCAAAGAAAAACCAGAAAGTCCAGTTGGAAAAGCACCTTTGGGACAACCAGGACCTGAATGACTTGAGAATCTCTGCAGACGTTTGCTTGTTCTCGTTTCCTTCCTTGGCTCCGATGAGCCTTTGCTTCCATTTCCAGTCCCTGCTGTTGGTCATAAGCAGTGGTGGGTTTTACTTACCTTTGCTACCTGTTTGCTCACGCGTGCACCACTTCTGTGCATGCATAGAGCGTATTTGATGACATTCGGGAGGGTGGGCGGAGCCTCCCACCACAGCTGCTACCGGTTTGCCTGAACCAGGTCGAACTGGTAGCAACCACCACTGGTCATAAGAGTGAACGACTGCTGGTCGTAAGTATTATTATTTATTATTTATTAGTCACATTTTTATGCCACCCAACTCCCGGGGGACTCTGGGCGGCTAACAACAAAGAATAAAACAATGTGAACAATATCCCATGCAAAAGTTTAAAAAGAAAACATGCAAAAGTAGCTTTTGAGAGGTCCACCGTAACTACTAATAGCCGTTAAGCAACTGGTCATAAAGTCAAGAACTACCTCTGTATAGCTTCAAAAATCTTTTAATCCCCCAGAGCTTCCGAGGAGGCTTACAACTCAAAAAGTTTAGAAATTTAAAACATCATCCTAACCCAGGACAGATTGAGAACGGGAGGAAAGAAATGCAAGTAGTCCTTGACTTGCAACCATTCATTTAGTGACCGCTCTAGAGTTAAAATGGCCCTGAAAAAAGTGACTTACAACTGGTTCTTGCACTTACAGCCAAACATCCCCAAAAATTCATGTGCTTGGAAATGCCATTTGCCACTTTTCCAGCTGGCTTCTGGCCAGCAAATTCAGTGGGGAGGGGGCAGAAGCCAGATTTGCTTAATGACCGCATGACTCGCTTAGCAACTGTGAGGAATTGCGTAACAACCGTGGCAAAAAAGGAGACGTAAAATTGGACGTGACTCGCTTAACGACGAATAACAGAATTACAAGGGATTTTGGAGGTCTTCTAGTCCAACCCTCTTTACAAGCAGGAAACTCTGTAGTTTAAAAAGAGAAACAGTCAAGGGGTTGGACTAGATGATCTACTAGATGATCCAACTCTGTTAATCAGTTAAATCTGTTGGCATAGTTTCCTAGAATGACGTATTGCAGGATAATTCTGCCGACTGCCAGCAGTTCGATTCTGACCAGCCCAAGGTTCACTCAGACTTCCATCCTTCCAAGGTCGTAAAATGAGGACCCTGATTGTTGAGGGCAAGAGGCTGGCTCTGTAAACTGCTTAGAGAGGGCTGCAAAGCATTATGGAGCGGTATATAAGTCTAAACACTGCTGCTAGTGCTGTTGCTACTTTTTTTTTCTTTTTAACTTGATTTATATGCCGCCCTTCTCCAGAGACTCAGGGCGGCTTACAATGCGCTAAGCAATAGCCTTCATACTTTTTGTATATTTATACAAAGTCAGCTTATTGCCCCCACAATCTGGGTCCTCAATTTACCTACCTTAGAAAGGATGGAAGGCTCAGTCGACCTTGAGCCTTGGAGAGATTCGAACTTACTTTAATTTAGTTACTTTAATTGCAGACAGCTGGTGTTAAATTGCAGTGCCTTTTCTGCAGAGCTATCCAGGCTCTTTTGACATGACTCAAAGCCCGTGGGAACCAAGAGTGCTAACTTCTTGCCTAGTGCTGTGATTGTAAGAATGCAAAGTTGGGGGGGGGGAAAGATTGTTGCTGAGAACACTGAGTTGCCAGCAAAGACGGTGCTGAATTAGAGGTAACAGAATAACAGAATGAGTTGGAAGGGACCTTGGAGGTCTTCTAGTCCAGCCCCTTCTCAAGCAGGAGAACAATCTCTTCTTAAAGGCCTCCAGTGATGGAGCACCTACAACCTCTGGAGCCAAGTTGTTCCGTTGATTAATTAACAATATAACAGAAGGGACCTTGGAGGTCTTCTAGTCCAACCTTCCCTATACAGTACCAGCGCTTCTCAACTTTGAATCATGGAAGATAGCTGGACTTCAACTCCCAGAATTCCCCAGCTGGCATGGTGGCGCGGCAGACTAAAGCACTGCTATTAACACTTATTAACATCCGCTGCCTGCAATTACTGTAAGTTCGAATCTCACCAGGCTCAAGGTCGACTCAGCCTTCCATCCTTTCTAAGGTAGGTAAATTGAGGACCCAGTTTGTGGGGGCAATAAGCTGACTTTGTATAAATATACAAAAGGATGAAGGCTATTGCTTAACGCATTGTAAGCCACCCTGAGTCTCCGGAGAAGGGCGGCATATAAATCAAATTAAATACAAAAAAACTAACCAAGATTGAGAATCACTGCCCTGTGTCATTTGTTTATTTAAATTGTGCAATCATAACTGGTACACCTTAGTCCCCTGAAACTTAGCTTGCGCAATAATTTGCTAACGCAGATTTTAAAACTGTTTTTGCTTTTGCTAGATTTCAAGTACTTCGAAGATGCCTCCGATGAATACCGGGATAACATGGGGACGCTGCTGCCGCTCTGGAAGTTTCAGTACGACAAAGCCAAGCGGCTGGCTGTCACCGCCCTCTCCTGGTGAGAGCCTTCTCTGCAGGCAGAAGCGGGGTGGGGGGGCGCTCTGTGAAAACCCACACTGCTTATCTTGATGATTGAGCAATGGAAATGAGAAATGGAAAACGTTCAGTGTTAACGTTGTATTTGTTACATACGCTTCTTTTTCTTTTTTCTTGGGTCACGTTTATAGTTTTTCTTTTGTTATTTTCATTTACTTCGGGGGTTGGGGAGAGAAAAAAAAAGGAGAATATTTGTAGCTCAGAGCAGTGGTGAAATCGGAACCGGTTTACTACTGGTTTGCTGGCTGCACATGTGCACCAGTGGTGGGTTCCTCCTGGTTCGGCCCGGTTTGGCCGAGCCGGTAGCGGTGACAATGTGACATCACCGAACCGGTTCTCTTTGTTTGGAAGCTGGGCCCTCCCGCCACCCCCACTCCCCCGCCACCCCCCCATCCCGTGTTATTCTTACCTTTTATTTGACCCCACCCCCAATCTATTGCTGCCTCCCAAGTCCCAGCTGATCGGCTAGAAGGAAAAAAACTGTTTAAACTCTTGCCGCGGGGCTTCAAAGGGCTGCCCTACAGCTGATCAGTGTTAAAAGGCAGTGTGGTGGTAGACCAGTGCCTCCAAAAACAAATGAGTAGACCGGGGCCTCCAAAAACAAATGAGTAGACCAGTGCCTCCAAAAACGAATGAGTAGACCGGTACAGCTCTGCAAGCAGTTAAAAGCCTGGTAGACCAGTACCTCTGCGAAATCCTAAAGAATTGTCACATGACCATCAAGACATGCCCACAAAATAAGCCACGCCCACAGAACCGGTAGTAAAAAAAAAAATTAGAACCCACCCCTGATGTGCACTGTGTGCGTCCATGCGTAGTGCGCACCACGCACGCCAAAAGGAGGCATGGGGTAAGTAGAACAGCGTGCGCAGTGGGGGGTGATCAGCTATGGCGCGTGTTTTTTTTTTACTATTAGATTGTAAAGAAATGCTTTTGAAAGTAATAAAAAAGGGTCTGAAGTTCGTGCGGCTCAGCTGGGATCGTCAGAGCCTTTTCCCCCCCCCTTTTAAAAGCATTTTTTTAAAAGAAGCGGCAAGCAGGCGACCGGGCAATTGGGTGGGCATGGGTGGGGGGAGGGGGGGCAGGGATTTTTGCTACTGGTTCTCTGAATCACCTGCCGCCATCGCTACAGGATCGGCCGATCCAATCCGAACCGGGAGCATTTCACCCCTGGCTCAGAGTTGAAATGAGGGGTCCTTGGTGCTCTCTGAGCTTGGTGGTTTCCTTGCAGATGTTTCATGACCCAACTAGGTAACATCATCAGTGCTAGAAGGGAGAGGGGTTTGTGGAGAGGAGGAGGATGGAGATGGGAGGACGCGGAGGAGGAGGAGGAGGAAGACTGTGGGTTGAAATGAAGGGTCTTTGTCTTTTATTTTTCTTGCAGACGTTTTACCACCCAACTAGGTCACATCATCAGTGCTAGTCCTGATGATGTGACCTAGTTTGGGTTATGAAACATCTGTAAGGAAGCCACCAAGCACCAAAGACCTTTCAAAAAAATTTTTTTTAAACTTTAAAAAAAGAAAAATGAAAGTGAATAAAGACATTGAGTGCAAGAGCTGAGAGGATAATCTGAGAATCGTGTGAATAATATGGGTAATACACAGGCTGCATTTTTCATTTTTTTTATATTAACAACAATATTTTTAATATTAAGACAAAGGATGTACACTGCTTTTAGGACAGAAGAGGGCCATGAATTAATAGCCTAGGTTGGAAAATACTCTTTAAAAAACAAAAGAAAAAAACATGGCCTTCAAATAATTAGCCCAAGGAATTTTAGCATTCCTTTCTGGTATCTATGGAACTCCATAGATACCAGAAAGGCAAGAAGATTTTACAGTATTCACTGAGGTTTTTTTTCTGCTGGACAATCTCAAGCTTACAAAATCTTTCCTCGTGCATTGATTATTATAATTCTAAATCATTAAACCTAGTTTAATATGTTTGTACTGTATGAAGGCTATTGCTTAACACATTGTAAGCCGCCCTGAGTCTCTGGAAAAGGGCGGCATATAAATCGAACCAATAAATAAATATACAATAAATAAATAGTTAGGAAGTTCTGATGCTGAAATATAATAATGTACTAATTATTTTAAAAAGTATTTCAGTACTTGGAAACCTGCACTCCCTCTGGTCTCCATCTCTACAAAAATGTATTTATGTCCTTAACAATCCCCTGGAACAAAATGTGTCTGTAACACGCTACAAATATTGTCAAAAGACCGGAATGCTGACAGTTTACATCTCTTTTGTCTTGCAGGAACCCCAAGTACAAAGACTCGTTCCTCGTTGGACACGGCTCTTGTGAGTTTTGACTCGGCTGTGTTATGCCAACGCTTGGTGATAAAGCCAGAGATTTTTCAGTCCCCGTTGCTTCATTTTTTCCTCCTAGATCCTACAGACCAACTTTTACATCCTGGGGGACTTGGTTGTGTTTAAACGGCACGTGAGCTGGTTGCTCGGCGAGACGCCTTTCCTGGTTGTCTAAAATCATTTCCAGTTATTTCCAGATTTGCAGCACAATAATCAGAATAGAGCTGGAAGGGACCTTGGAGGTCTTCTAGTCCAGCCCCTTGCTCAAGCAGGAGACCCTATACCATGTCAGACCAAGGGTTGTCCAGTCTTTCTCCAGTGATGGAGCATCCACGACTTCTGGTGGCAAGCGGTTCCACTGGTTAATTGTCCTCACCATTGGGAAGTTTCTCCTCAAATCTAGGTTGCTTCTCTCCTTGATGAGTTTCCATCCGTTGTTTCTTGTCCTGCCTTCTGGTACTTTGGAGAATAGGTTGACCCCCCGCCCCCTTTTCTTTGTGGCAGCCCCTCAAATATTGGAAGACTGCTATCATGTCACAGCTAGATTAGCAGATTGTAAAGAGTGTAACACACAAAAAAATGTTTTGCAGCACTGCATCCCTTAGGAATCAAAATAAAGTGAACACCTACCACACACACAAACACACAGACAGGTTGCTGAGGTCTTTCCCTCCTCTAGAGTTTTTCTCATTCTCAAGTCAAACAATCAGAATAGTTGTTCAACATGGTTGTTCAATGAATCCGACTTCCCCATTGATTTTGCTCATCAGAAGGTCGCAAAAGGGGATCATGTGAACCCCGCTTGGGGTGCGGCAACTGTCATAAGTATGAGTCACTCACCAAGTGCTTGAATTTTGATCCTGTTACCCTGGGGATGCTTGCCTTCAGAAATCGTGGGTGCTCCATCACTGGAGATTTTTTAAAAGAAACTAGACTAGTCCACCCCCTGCTCAACCAGAAGACCTTGTACCATTTGAAACAAGTGGCTGTCCAATCTCTTCTTTAAAAAACCTCCAGTGATGAAGCACCCACAACCTCTGGTGACAAGCTGTTCCACTGGTTAATTGTTCTCACTGTTAGTGAGAACATTGTTCTCCTTCATTCCAGGTTGCTTCTCTCCTTGATGAGTTTCCATCCATTGCTTCTTGTCCTGCCTTCTGGTGCTTTGCAAAATAAGTTGATCCCCTCTTCTTCTTTGTGGCAGCCCCTCAAATACTGAAATACTGCCAGTATTTGAGAGGTTTTAGATCTATATAACTCAATATTTGAGTTATACGTTATATTTATCTCAGTATTTGAGATATATAACAGGGCTGATTACACAAAGCTTCTCCAGGACGTCATCATTAGCTAAAAACTCTTGATTGCGGTCCCAAATTAGCTTCTGCAAATCAGACTTAACAAATCTGTCAATGCGGCGGCTGGTACTAAGACATTTTCTAAACCGAAAGCATTAGCCGCGTGTGGCCGAGTGTGCAAAATGGATGGTCCTTATTAGATTACACGTCTCTCCCAACAAAGGTGGCGGGGAAATGGCCAATGGGGGCCATCAATTCTAGCTGGCAGCTTGATTGTTGCTGAGGCATTTAAGTTCTCCGATATTTTTGCCTAATTTCTTTTAGGACGCTTGCATATCTATTTTATTTTTAATTGGCCAATAGGATCCTGCACCCCGTGGCATATTTAAAAGAAGAATAGAATAATAGCAGAGTTGGAAGGGACCTTGGAGGTCATCTAGTCCAACCCCCCGCCCAAACAGAGGTCATCTAATCCAACCCCATTTCTGAGAGACGGCAGTCCAGTCTCTTCTTGAAAGCTTCCAGGGATGAAGCTCCCACAACTTCCGAAGGCAACTTCTGTTCCATGGGTTGATGGTTCTCACTGTCAGAAAATTCCACCTTATTTCCAAGTTGAATCTCTCCTTCCATTATTTCTTGTCTGGCCTTCGGGTGCCTTGGACCCTTCTTCCCTGTGGCAGCCCCTTAAATATTGGAAGACTGCTCTCCTGTCTCCCCTGATCCTCCTCTTCACTAGACTAGCCAAGCCCGGTTCTTGCAACCGTTCATCTTATGTTTTAGCCTCCAGTCCCCTCATCATCCTGGTTGCTCTTCTCTGCGCTCTTTCTAGAGTCTCAACACCTTTTTTATAGTGTGGTGACCAAAACTGGATGCAGTATTTTAGGTGTGGTCTTACTAAGGCTTTGTAGAGTAGTACCTCCCTTGATCTCGATTGTTTCCCTCTGTTAATGCAGCTAAGGATTGCACTGACCCTACACCATTTTTGACAAGTGGTGGACTATCTGTATTGTATTGCAAAGGTCGTAGAAACAGGAGAGGACGGAAAGCTGCTATGTATTTTATTGATTGGGAACATGCTGCTTTGCTGCTTTCCATTACAAAATATGTTGCTGCAGCAACTCACCTCTAAGGTTCCGGGATTGGGTTGCGAAAGTTTCTTTATGGCTTCTCAAGCAATGTTAAACCTGCCCCAAAACTCTTTTACGCCCTTTGTGGTTTGGGCTCAAATACAAGATCCTTGTTCCCTAAATTCTTTGCTCTGTAATAGAAGATAATATTTGTGGCTCAGGATTGGACTGTGGGGTGTTTGGTGCTCTCCGAGCTGGGTGGTTTTTCTTGCAGAGGTTTCATGACCCAACTATGGTAGGTATCGTCATCAGTGCTAGAAGGGAGAGGGGTGTGCAGTCTGAAGGAGGAGGAGAAGAGGAGGAGGAGGGACATGGGGATGTTTTTCTTGCAGACGTTTCATGACCCAACTAGGTAACATTATCAATGCTATAAGGGAGAGAAGTGTGCAGTATGGAGGAGGAGGAGGGATGGAGGGGGAAGAGGAGGACAAAAGGGACAGTGGGGTCCTTGGTGCTCTCTGAGCTGGGTTGTTTTTCTTGCAGACGTTTCATGACCCATCTAGGTAACATCATCAGTGCTAGAAGGATGTGGGGTGTGCAGTGCAGAGGAAGAGGAGTAGAAGAAGGGGAGGGGGAAGGGAGGAGAAAAAAGGACAGTGGGGTGTTTGGTGCTCTCTGAGCTGGGTTGTTTTTCTTGCAGACATTTCATGACCCAATTAGGTAATATCATCAGTGTTAGAAGGGAGAGAGGTGTGCAGTGTGGTGGAGGAGGAGAAGAGGAGGAGAGGAAGAGGAGGGGGAGAAAGGGGACAGTGGGGTGCTTGGTGCACTCTGAGCTGGGTTGTTTTTTTTTGCAGACGTTTCATGATCCATCTAGGTAACATCATCAGTGCTAGAAGGCTGTGGGGTGTGCAATGCAGAGGAAGAGGAGTAGAAGAAGGGGAGGGGGAGGAGGAGGAGAAAAGGGACAGTGGGGTGCTTGGTGCTCCCTGAGCTGGGTTGTTTTCTTGCAGACGTTTCATGGCCCAGTTAGGAAGGAAGTGGGTTGTGTGGAGAGAAGGAGGACGATAATTTGAGCCCGACTTACCTCCGTGCCATTTTTAAAACTTTCTTGTATTGTGCAATGGACTGAGGATCCATTCTCTGGCCAAATATATTAGTATAAATGTGTTTTTCCCCCCATTAGTTTGTCCTTCCGTTGACTGATTTGGGAGTTCTAAAAGACCTCCAGGTTTTTAGGGTAGATGAGGGTATTATTGTGTGTTACCTGTCCTTTGAATACATTCCCCCAGTGCCTCTTCTGACTTACAGCCTGGTTTTAATCAAGATATCCAGCCTCCCTTTTTCTGAGCTTCGGTGTTTCATTATCGGGCCAGCAGCCTGCAGAGCGGAGCTCTGACTGCCTAAAGAGACGTCCAATCAATCCTTCAGGTTGGCCTTCTAATCCTCTCACGGGCTCATTTAGGCAAGACGAGAAACCCGCAAAGTTGTGCAATGATTCCCAACACAAAAACGGCACCTTGATGTCGTTTGGAGCCCTGGGAATGCGATGGTCTTTTTCTTTTTCTTTTTTTTTTATTGCAAAAGTTTTACAATTACATTTTCACCCCTTTTTCCCCCCCACCTCCCCCCCCCAGACTTCCCAACCTCCCTAACCCTCCCTAACCCTCCCCTCCCCCCAGACTTCCCTATAATATACTCATAACTGGTAAAAAGAAAACACAAAAAAAAACACCCCTTAATATGATACTTATATGTAAACTTGAACCCCTCCCTCCCCTGTATAATTTTTCTCTTTACCTCATTACATTAAAATATTTCCAATACATTATTTTCAAATAAAAGCTATTTGATACTTTCTAGTTTGATATTTGTTCTGAACATATTCTATCCACTTTTTCCATTCCCATTCATAAGTCTCTTGTGAACAATCTTTTAAGTATGCTGAAATCTTCGCCATCTCTGCAAAACTGGCCATCTTCAAAGTCCATTCCTCAATAGTGGGCAAAGCTTCATTTTTCCAGTATTTACCTAGCAACAATCTCGCTGCTGTTATCATGTACAATATCAATTTTGTTTCACCCAATGTAAAACCCTTAACTATACCCAATAAAAACAGTTGTGGAGAAAATTGAATTTTTTTCTTCAAAACATTCTGCATGACCCACCAAATTTTTATCCAAAAAGCCTTAACTTTCCTACAGGTCCACCAAACATGATAATACGTAGCATCCAAACATTCACATCTCCAACATTTTGGCTGAACATTAGGGTACATACATGACAACTTTGGTCTCAACGATGGTCTTTTTCCAGGAGTGTTGCTTTCCAACAAGAAAAGGGGACTCTGTGATTTGCAATTCTATGAGGTTTTACAGGCTGCACAACACAGAATAACAGAGTCGGAAGGGACCTTGGAGGTCTTCTAGTCCAGCCTCTGCTCGAACAAGAGACCCTATATCATTCTGGACAAATGGCTGTCCAGTCATGAAGCACCCACAACTTCTGGTGGCAACTTCTGTTCCACTGGTCAATTGTCCTCACTGTTAGGAGGTTTCTCCTTAATTCCAGGTTGCTTCTCTCCTTGATGAGTTTCCATCCGTTGCTTCTTCTCCTGCCTTCAAGAGGCAAGGTTGAGAGCTTCGATGGCGCAGTGGGTAGAGTGCAGGACGGCAGGCTCCTTCTACTGCCTGCCAGCTGCCTGCAATTTGGCAGTTCAAATCTCAGCAGGCTCCACATTGACTCAGCCTTCCCTCCTTCTGAAGTTGGTAAAATGAGAACCCAAATTGTTGGGGGAGCTAGGCTGACTCTGTAAATCGCGTAGAGAGGGTTGTAAAGCATTGTGAAGCAGTTTATAAGTCTAAATGCTATTGGTGTTGCCCCCCTCCTCTCTGAGGCAGCCCCTCAAGTATTGGATGACTTGCTCTCCTGTCTCCCCGGGTCCTCCTCTTCGCTAAACTAGCCATGCCCAGTTCCTGCAACCGTTCATCGTCTGTTTGAGCCTCCAGTCCCCTCATCATCCTGGTGGCTCTTCTCTGCACTCTTTCTAGAGTCTCAAACTCTTTTTTTTATAGTGTGGTGACCAAAATTGGATGCAGTACTCCAGGTGTGGTCTTACCCCAGCTTTATAAAGCGGCTGTCAGGTTTCGATGCTATCTCAAAATAAATGAACTTCCAAACTGCCGATCTTTAAGGAAATTTTCTCTTTATTCGAGCACAGCCATCTGATCCTGACTCTTTCGCGGTCAGTACTGACCTTTGCCCCCCAATCCCTCCCTTTCCGATCCCCAATTCTCTGCTTCTCATTGGCTATCTTCCAAGTCACTTTCCCGATTCCTTTCTTCGTCAGGTCACAGGAATGTCTCCCTCCTCCCCATCTCCGAGGAGAACGAATCTTCAAAGGGATTTAGCAGGCAAAAGTTCAGGCTTCTCCTCCCTTTTCTATGTCAGTGCTGGGACGCTGACAGCGGGACTGTCACTTCGCATATTATCCCTTTGTTGATGCAGCGCAGGATTGCATTGGCCTTGTAGGCAGCTGCAACACACGGCTGGCACATACTTAGGTGAAGGTCAACTAAGATACTTAGATCAGGGGTGGGTTCTAAATTTTTTTTACTACCGGCTCTGTGGGCGTGGCTTACTTTGTGGGTGTGGCTTGGAGGTCATGTGACTAGGTGGGCGTGGCTAGCTGGTCAGAGTCATTTCTGGAAGGTCCTCGCACTTACGACCAGTCCTCGCACTTACAAACCGACTCATTTGTTTGCTTTTAACACTGATCAGCTGTAGGACGGCCCTTTGAAGCCCCCCCGGCAAGAGTTTAAACAGTTTTTTTCCCTCTAGTCATCAGCTGGGACTCAGGAGGCAGCAATAGATTGGGGGTGGGACCAAATAAAAAGTAAGAATAACGTGGGGGGGTGGGAGGGCGGGGGGGAGAACCGTCATATCGTCACCGCTACCGGCTCAGCCAAACCGGACCGAACCAAGAGGAACCCACCACTGACTTAGATCCCTCTCACTCTGGCTACTTTTGAGCCAGGTACCAACTAATGTATACCTGTGCACTTGGGTTATCCTGCCTAAGTGCAGGTCCTTACTTTTCTCACCACTGAATGGCATAAGTTGGAAGGGACTTCGGAGGTCTTCTAGTCCAACCCCCTGCTCAGGCAGGAAACATCATACCATTCCAGACAAATGGTTATCCAATCTCTTCTTAAAAACCTCTGGTGTTGGAGCACCCACAACTTCTAGTGGCAAGCTGTTCCACTGGTTAATTGTCCTCACTGTCAGGAAATTTCTCCTGAGTTCTAGATTCCTTCTTTCTTTGATGAGTTTCCATCTGTTGCTTCTTCTCCTGCCTTCTGGGGCTTTGGAAGATAGGTTGACCCCCCTCTTCTTTGGGGCAGCCCCTTTTGTCGGATCACAGGGCCCAGCGCTCAAGTCTGTTGAGATCCCTCTGAATCTTGAGTCGTCTTGTTGTTGTAAAGTGTTCCCTATTCCCCCTACCAGCTTGGAGGAATAATTCTTCTCCAGTTACACGTGTGTTTGCATCGGGACGAAACCCGAGAGAGCGTGTTCGGCATAACTGCAGGCAACCTCGCAGCAAAACTCTCTTGTTTCCCAGGAGGTCAAATGATTGCCCTTGGCACTGCTATTTAAAAGCAAATGCATTTATTTACTTGATCTTAATCCGCGCTCCAATGCTGCCTTCTAGATCGTTAATGGAAGGAGTTCTAGCGCATAACCTTTTCCGTTTCCCATGGCAATTTAATTATGGATCTCCCCCCCCCACACGTGCTAAAGCAGCATTTCTCAAAGCTGCCTCGATAGATGTGAGCTGACAGACGACTAAAGTAGAACAAATTTTGTCTCTTGTTTTCAAAAAAAGGAAGGGAAAGGCTCAGGAAAACCAACAATCTGGCATTCGACATGAGATGGCCAGGAGGTTTCTGGAGCAGATCGGCTGTTTGAATCCCTAGTATAGGTTTCCTGTGTGAGCGGGGGGTTGGACTAGATGACCTCCAAGGTCCCTAGGTTACTTTGAGGGCTCTGGCTCTTCTGTGGTTCATCCTCACTGTAGAAGGTGAAAATGAAGGGTTACGAAAGGTTTAAGTTCAAATCTCGCCAGGCTCAGGGTTGCCTCAGCCTTCCATCCTTTCTAAGGTAGGTGAAATGAGGATCCGGTTTGTGGGGCAATAAGCTGACTTTGTATAAATATACAAAAGTATGAAGGCTATTGCTTAACGCATTGTAAGCCGCCCTGAGTCTCCGGAGAAGGGCGGCATATAAATCAATTTTTTTTTAAAAAAAAGGCCCTTTCTGGGTCCTGTATTGTGTGATGTTTTTATTAATGAGCTGGATGTCTATTCTAGTCTTCTGGGCTAAAACATAAGAAGAACAATTGCAGGATCTGGGTATGTCCAGTTTGATGAAAAGAAGGAC
Source organism: Pantherophis guttatus (assembly GCF_059756535.1). Classification (NCBI taxonomy): domain Eukaryota; kingdom Metazoa; phylum Chordata; class Lepidosauria; order Squamata; family Colubridae; genus Pantherophis; species Pantherophis guttatus. The sequence goes on from NC_142064.1 coordinate 2,999,099, forward strand.
AAGGGGTGACATGAGAGCAGTCTTCCGCTATCTCAGGGGCTGCCCCAAAGAAGAGGGAGTCAAGCTATTCTCCAAAGCACCTGAGGACAGGACAAGAATCAACAGGTGGAAACTCATCAAGGAGAGAAGCAACTTAGAACTAAGGAGAAATTCCGTGACAGTGAGAACAATTAACCAGTGGAACAACTTGCCACCAGAAGTAGTGAATGTTCCAACACTGGAAGTTTTTAGAGATCGGACAACCATTTTTCTGAAATGATATAGATTAACATTAGCGCAATAGTCAAGAAGTAAAAAATACCCCAATCATGGAATTCCCAACTCAGACAAACAGTCAAGGAATAAATAATAGCCAAACCAAGCAACCATCAAGAACGCTCCCACCACAACTGACAGGGCAATAAATAGAGAGCAAACTCCTTTCCTTTCTAGCACTGATGATGTTACCTAGTTGGGTGATGAAATGTCTACAAGAAAACCGCCAAGCTCAGAGAGCACCAAGGACTCCACAGTCGTCGTCGTCCTCCTCCTCCTCCTCCTCCTCCTCCTCCTCCTCCTCCTCCTCCTCCTCCTCCTCCCCCCTCCACACAACCCCTCTTCTGGCACTGATGACGCTACCTAGTTGGGTAATGAAATGTCTGAAAGGAAATAATCAAGCTCGGAGAGCCCCAAGCACCCCACAGTCCTCCTCCCCCCCCCCAAACCTCCCTCCCTCCTAGCACGGATAACATTACCTAATTGGGCCATGAAACATCAAGGACCCCACAGTCTTAATTATTTCTGAAGTAACCTATTTCTTTTAAACTTTTTATCATTGAATAAACGACTGAAAAAAAATTAAGAGGTCTTTCAGCATGAGAATGAAATGAAAACCTCTGTCAGGAAGTTTAGGTCACTGACTGCTACCCAGCTGTGTCTCCTAAGATTTTGCATATACATGTCTACGTATTCAACAAATGGATTTGCAGAATTGTTTTCAGCTCATCCAGGCTGCGAAATCATGTTCCTATACAATCACGTAGAATTTTATGAGCTTGTGCAACCTTATCAGAATCGTTCGTTAAACTAAACCATGTTGGATCCTACAAATGGAATGATTTCCCTAGATTTCCTTCAATCTGAGCGGCAGCTGCAAACCACACATTGCTGTTTACATGAATTTGGAACCAAAAAAATGTTTACCACTTGATGGCACTGTTAAATATTTAGTGAGCATCCTGCAAATTGCATCCTGCAAATAAAATCCTTATTAAAAATAGGCACGTTCAACAGTTGTTAAATGCTAACAGAATGTCTTTGGTGATGCAAACATTCATTTCCTTTGGTGCTTTAAATTAATTCTTACTAGGACAGTGTTTCTCAACCTTGGTAGCTTGAAGATGGGTGGACTTCAACTCCCAGAATCCCCCAGCCAGCAGCGCTGGCTGGGGGATTCTGGGAGTTGAAGTCCACCCATCTTCAAGCTTCCAAGGTTGAGAAACACTGTACTAGGAAATACTGAAAATTCCCCTAGATATCGTCCCAAAATTCTTATCACGTTTGAAATATATGATGTAGATTAGGATGTCCTTGCCACCCGTATTTAAGGAACCAGTAAGAAAAGGCAGACACCTCCTTTATCTGCAATAGCTGTGCAGGGGATATATGTGTCAAAAAATGCAAGTTGGTGGTGTGGCCCCAGCTGTGAAATCAAGATCTGGCCCTGGGCATGAAATAGAGCAGGTTTCAGACTCGTGACTGTGGGCACCATGGTGCTCTCTGAGCTTCGCTGGTTTCATGCAGACGTTTTATGACCCAACTAAGTAACGTCATCAGTGCTTGAAGGGAATAAGGCTTGTGGAATGGAGGAGGAGGAGGAGGAGGAGGAGGAGGAGAACTGAGGGGCCCTAGGTGCTCTCTGAGCTTGGTGGTTTTCCTGAAGACATTTCATGACCCAGCTAGGGAACATCATCAGTGCTAGGAGGGATGGGGGTTTGCAGAGTAGTGGAGCTGTTTACTGTTGGCTTATCAACAACGGCCAAACAAGCCAACAGTAAACAGCCAAAGAACAGGGTTGTTGTGATGGGCAAAAAGAGAAGGAGGAACATGTATTGAGTCTGTCTGTTGCCAGTTAAGGAAGATATTTCATAAATAAATGAAATAAACTTTGGGGTTCCCGGCTGGGGTCCTGAGCCTGGATGTCCTGATTGAAGTGATTTCCTCCCCTCTTCCCCTTCCTCCTCCTCTTCCTCTTCTCTTCTTCCTTCTCCTCCTCTTCCTCCTCCCCTCCTCCTCCTTCCTCCTCCTCCTCTTCTCTTCCGCCTCCTCTTCCTCCCCTCCTTCTCCTTCCTCCTTCTCTCTCGTTCCTCCTCCTCTTCCTCCTTCTTTTCTCTTCTTCTCCCTCCTCCCCCATCCCCCGTCCTCCTCCTCTTCTCTTCCTCCTCCTCTTTTCTTCTTCTTCCTCCTCCCCCTCTTCCTCCTTCCTCCTTCTCTCTCGTTCCTCCTCCTCTTCCTCCTCCTTTTCTCTTCTCCCTCCTCCCCCTCCTCTTCCTTCCTCCTCCTCTCTTGTTCCTCCTCTTCTCTTCCCCCTCCTCCTCTTTCTTCCTCCTCCTCTCTCGTTCCTCTTCCTCTTCCTCCTCTTCTCTTCCTCCTCCTCCTCCCCCTCCTCTCTCGTTCCTCCTCTTCCTCCTCCTCGTTCTTCCTCCTCCTCCTCCCCCTTCCTCCTCCTCGTTCTTCCTCTCCCTTCTCCACCTCCCCCTTCCTCCTCCTCCTCTTCCTCCAGATGACTTCATGAAGCAGAGCCGGGGGATGCTGCTGCTGTACACCCTGAAGAACCCCTCTTTCCCCGAGTACGTCTTTGCCAGCGAGAGCGGCATCATGTGCCTTGACATCCACGTGGAACACCCCTACCTGATTGTGGTGGGCTTCTACGACGGCAACGTGGCCATCTACAACCTGAAGAAACCCACGGCCACCCAGCCAGGCTACAAAAGCAGCAAGTTGTCTGGGAAGCACACCGACCCCGTCTGGCAGGTGAGGACTCCCTTCTCCCTCCTCTGCCTCTCCGGGCCCAGGTCTTCACGGAGAACTGAGTGGATCGGCAGAATCTCAGGTGTGATAGAAGAGAATCTTTGGGGTTCAAGGGCTGGAGTCCTTGGCGCTCTCTAGGTTGTTATTTGCAGACGTTTCATGACCTGACTAGGGGACGTCATCAGTGCATCTAAAAGGCATTGGGGATGTTAACTGGGTAACATCAGCAGCGTTAGAAGGGAGGGGGGTTTGTGGAGAGGAGGAGGAGGAGGAGGAGGGGTCCTTGGTCCTCTCTGAGCTTGGTGGTTTCTTTTCAGACGATTCATTGTCCAAAGGTTGACTCAGCCTTCCATCCTTTCTAAGGTAGGTGAAATGAGGACCCAGTTTGTGGGGCAATAAGCTGACTTTGTATAAATATACAAAAGAATGAAGGCTATTGCTTAGCGCATTGTAAGCCGCCCTGAGTCTCCGGGGAAGGGCGGCATATAAATCAAATTTTAAAAAAAACCAAAAAAAAAAAAACCTAGGGATCATCATCAGAGGGGTTGTGTGGAGTGGAAGAAGGGGAGGAGAAGGAGGAAGAGGAAGAGGAAGAGGAGGAGCATTTGGGGGGTCTTGGTGCTCTCTGAGCTTAGTTGTTTCCCTTCAGACGTTTAATTACCCAACTAGGTAATATCATCCATGCCAGAAGAAAAGGGTTGTGTGGACGGGGAGGGGGAGGAGGAGAAGTGCTGTGGGGTCATTGATGCTCTTTGAGCTTAGTTTTCTTGCAGACATTTCATAACCCAACTAGGTAACATAATCAGTGTTAGAAGGGAATGAGGGTTTGCAGGGAGGAGGAGGATTGTGGGCAGTGGTGAAATCCAATTTTTTTTACTACCGGTTCTGTGGGCATGGCTTGGTGGGCGTGGCAGGGGCAGGTTACTGCAAAATCCCCATTTCTTCCCGATCAGCTGGGACTTGGGAGGCAGAGAATAGAGGGGGGGGCGGAACCAGTCAGAATTTTTACTACCGGTTCTGTGAACTACTCAAAATTTCCGCTACCGGTTCTCCAGAACTGGTCAGAACCTGCTGAAACCCACCTCTGGACTGTGGGCAGTGGTGAAATCCAATTTTTTTTTACTACCGGTTCTGTGGGTGTGGCGTGGTGGGCATGGCAGCAGAAGGATACTGCAAAATCTCCATTCCCACCCCGCTCTGGGACCAGCCAGAGGTGGTATTTGCCGGTTCTCCGAACTACTCAAAATTTCCGCTTCCGGTTCTCCAGAACCTGCTGGATTTCACCCCTGACTGTGGGGTCCTTGGTGCTCTCTGAGCTTAGCTGTTTCCTTGCAGAATTTTCACTACCCAGCTAGGTAACATCATAAGTATTAAACTGAGAATCTTCTGCCTTCCATCAAAATTTTTCTTTGAAAACAGGAGGCAAATAAATGGGAGAATCTATTTCTCTGTGATTATCTGGATTGAGAAAAGGGCTGTTTCCAAGAAGTCCAGAGTTTCTCCCATAATAAACATGCAACCCACAACCAGTCCTAGTTTTTTCAGTCAGTTGTATTTCCCCGAAAATCAAGTTAGTGGAACCTTACCCAATTCTGAATAATAAATCGGGCTCTTTAAGCCCCATCCATTTTCTTGAAAGCTGCCCATATATTCTCATTTTAGCGTCTCGTTTTAGAAATCGAAGCTCCGGGACCAAAAAGCTCAGTCTCGGCTTCCAAAATTAATTATCCAAATGATTTAAGAGATGAAATCCATTTCCCTGTTTGGTCAACGATGGACGTGGTTCACAAGCTGGGCTGCAAAGCAGCGGTGAAATGGAAAATGTGTTACTACCGGTTCTGTGGACGTGGCTTGGTGGTGGTGGTGGGGTAATGTGACTGGGTGGGCGTGGCCAATTTTTTTTTTTTAAACTTTTCAAAGCATTTTTTTCTAATGCTTTGAAAAGCCTCTGCCGATCAGGCAACTCAGCTGGGATCATCAGAGACTTTTCAAAGCATTTTTTTTTTACCATCTCTTCGACCAAGAGGTTGCAGAAAAAAATGCTTTGAAAAGCCTCTGAGGATCCCAGCTGAGCCGCGCGATCATCAGAGGCTTTTTTTTTTTTAACTTTTAAAAGCATTTTTTCGTAGGAAGAGGTGGTAGAAAAAATGCTTTTAAAAGTAAAAAAAAAGCCTCTGATGATCGTGCGGCTTAGCTGGGCATGGGGGGGGGGCACAGGGATTTTTGCTACCAGTTCTCCGAACCACCCACCGCCATCGCTACCGGATCGGGCGATCCGGTCTGAACCGGGAGCATTTCACCCCTGCTGCAAAGTCTTCGTTAAAACAAACAGAGAGAACACAACAGCATTCACACACAGAACTTTTGAGTTGTGCACCAGTTCTGCCTATTCCTAGATTGGGAGGCTCTGCTCATAATCCCTCCTGCCCTCGTCACCTCCAGATGCAGCCCCAGGAAGCCCTTCAGAAGTTGTGGGTGCTCCATCACTGGAGGTTTTCAAGAAGAGATTGGACAACCATTTGTCTGAAATGGTATAATGGTCTCCTGCTTGAGCAGCGGGGTTGGACTAGAAGACCTCCAAGGTCCCTTCCAATTCTGATATTCTGTTAATTAATTACTGGAACTGTTTATCTCCAGACGTTGTGGGTGCTTTATCACGGGAGATTTTTAAGAAGAGATGGGACAGCCAGTTGTCTCAAATGGTATAGTGTCTCATCCTGAGCAGGGAGTTGGTTGGACTAGAAGATCTCCCAGGTCCCTTCCAGGTTCGGTCTGATTGAAGGAGGCAATGGCAAACCACTTCTGAAATGGAAAAAAAAATCTTTGGCAGTCCAGGCAATCTCTGAGACGTAATTGAGAGGGGGAGATAGATAGATAGATAGATAGATAGATAGATAGATAGATAGATAGATAGATAGATAGATAGATAGAGGATGGATATATAGATAGAAGATAGATGATAGATATTTAGATGATAGATAGATAGATAGATAGATAGATAGATAGATAGATAGATAGATAGATAGATAGATAGATAGATAGATAGATAGATAGATAGATATTGAGAGAGAGAGAGGATGGATAGATAGAAGATAGATGATAGATAGATAGATAGATAGATAGATAGATAGATAGATAGATAGATAGATAGATAGATAGATAATGGATGATTTAGATAGATAGATATTTAGATAGTAGATGATAGATATATGATAGATAGTAGATGATAGATAGATAGATAGATAGATAGATAGATAGATAGATAGATAGATAGATAGATAGATAGATAGAGGATGGATATATAAATAGAAGATAGATGATAGATATTTAGATGATAGATAGATAGATAGATAGATAGATAGATAGATAGATAGATAGATAGATAGATGATAGATAGATAGATGATAGATATTGAGAGAGAGAGAGAATGGATAGATAGAAGATAGATGATAGATAGATGGATAGATAGATAGATAGATGATAGATAGATAATGGATGATTTAGATAGATAGATATTTAGATAGTAGATAATAGATAGATAGATAGATAGATAGATAGAGGATGAATATATAGATAGAAGATAAGATAGATAGATATTTAGATAGATAGATAGATATTTAGATAGATAGATAGATAGATAGATAGATAGATAGATAGATAGATAGATAGATAGATAGATAGATAGATGATAGACAGATACATACATATATACATACATACGGATTAGAGAACAAACGGCACTATACGATGCCATCAAGAGAGTCAGAAGATGTGAAGTGGAAATGGGCTGGTCACCTAGGAAAAAGAACTGAGGGCAGGTGGACCAAGGCGGTCCTAGAATGGATCCCCCTCGATCAAAAGCGTCAACGAAAGAGATCTAAAACAAGATGGAGCGACCACATCAGCAAGTACAGGCAGTCCTCAGGCTACGACCACAATTGAGCCGAAAATGTATGTTGCTAAGTGGAACATTGGCTAAGTGAGTTTTGCCCCATTTTACGACTTTCCTTGTCACCATTGTTAAGTGAATGATTGCGTTTGTTAAGTTATTAATAGGTCAGAAGGTCGCAAAAGGGGATCACATGACCCCGGGACTCTGCGACCGTCACGAGTCATTTGCCAAGTGCCTACACACACACACAAACACACACAACACACACACACACACACGTGAATGCAGTAATCTTGGGCTTAATAGACTAGTACAGGGGTCTGCATCCTTAAAAACACTCAAAGAGCCATTTGGACCCGTTTCCCACAGAAAAGAAAACACCGGGAGCCACAAAACCCTTCCCGTGCCTGACTATCTCTTGAGCGGCCACAAAACTAGCAGATGTAGTTGAATGAAACGCTCTGTTTTCTTCTGAAACTTTTCTTTTCTTGGATTTATCCATGGCTGACCTACCGGGGGTTGAAAAGCTCAATAAATCACGTGCCGGCGGGTGTCGCACATTGGCGGTTGTGACGCACATTTTGAGTGACAGGGAGCCGCAGCAGAGGGGCGAAAGAGCCACATGCAGCTCCAGAGCGGCAGGTTGCTGACCCCTAGACTAGTAGATCACTGCCCTTGTAAAAATGTTCCAAAACAGGTAGTCCTTGACTTAACGACCAAAATTGAACCGAAATTTTCTGTGGCTATGCGAGACATTGGTTAAGTAAATGTTACCCCATTTTACTGGGACCTTCCTTGCCACGGTCGTTAAATGAATCACTGCAGCCGTGAAGCTAGTCACATACCGTAATTGTTAAGCAAATCTGGCTTCCCTATCGATTTTGCTGGTCAGAAGGTTGCAAAGAGGGATCAAGTGACCCCGGGAGACACTGCAACTGTCATAAGTACATGCCAGTTGCCAAGCATCTTGAGTTTTGATCATCTGTCCCTGGGGATGCTGCAACAGTCATAAGTGTGAAAACCGGTCCTTTTTTCAGTGCCATGGTAACTTTGAATGGTCACAAAACAAACAGTTTATTTATTTTATTTTTATTTATTTATTTATTTATTATTTATATGCCGCCCTTCTCTGGAGACTCAGGGCGGCTTACAATGCGTTAAGCAATAGCCTTCATACTTTTGTATATTTATACAAAGTCAGCTTATTGCCCCCACAAACTGGGTCCTCAATTTACCTACCTTAGAAAGGATGGAAGGCTGAGTCAACCTTGAGCCTGGTGAGAATTGAACCTGCAGTAATTGCAGGCAGCTGAATGTTAATAACAGGGTGCTTTAGACCACTGTACTACCAAGTTTACCCGTACTTGCTTGGGAAAGGCACAGCTGCTTTTCAATATCAGATTTCTTCTTTCACCCCCCAGGTGAAGTGGCAGAAGGACGATATGGACAACAATTTGAATTTCTTCTCGGTCTCTTCCGATGGCCGCATTGTCTCCTGGACGTTGGTTAAGGTAAGGAAGGACTCTCGAATCGGAATAGAGCTGGAAAGGGACCTTGGAGGTCTTCTAGTCCAGCCCCCTGCTCAAGCAGGAGACCCTATGCCATTTCAGACAAGTGGTTGTCCAGTCTCTTCTTAAAAACTTCCAGTGATGGAGCATCCACAACTTCTGGTGGCAAGCCATTCCACTGGTTAATTGTCCTCACTGTTAGGAAGTTTCTCTTTAATTCCAGGTTGCTTCTCTCTTTGTTTAATTTCCATCCATTATTTCTTTTCTTGCCTTCAAATGCTTTGGAGAATAGCTTGATTTTCCCCCCCCACTTCTTTGTGGCAGCCCCTCAAATACTGGAAGACTGCTATCCTTGTCACCCTTAATTCTTCTTTTCTCTAGACTAGCCAAACCCAAATCCTGCAAACGTTCTTCGTATGTTAGTCTCCAGGCCTTTAATCATCTTAGTTGCTCTTCTTTGCACTTTTTCCAAAGTCTCAGCATCTTTTTTGTAATGTGGTGACCAAAACTGGATGCAGGATTTCAGGTGTAGCCTTACTAAAGATTTATGAAGCGGTACTAATACTTCACGTCATTTTGATTGTATGCTTCTGTCTATACAACCAAGGATTGTATTAGCTTTTTTGGTGCTGCCGCCCACGGCTGGCTCCTGTTTAAGGGATCGTCCACTGGGACTCCAAGGTTCCTCTCCCAGTTTTGGAGCCAGACTCCCCCTAAGTTGACCTTGTGTAGTTTTGGCCTTGACCCAAGGATGCTAACAATGGCTTCTTCTGTCCCTCTTGGGGATGCAAAGCTGTATGGACCATGATGCTTGTTGAGTAGCCACAGTTGTGCTAAGCTAGAACCTGACAAGAAAATTAGCCTGTGAGCCAGACCATATACTGTAATAATTTACCAAATACATTCATTTCTCGGCGAGGACTTCAACGTACCTAAAACCCAGGGGTGCTATTCAGCAGGTTCTGAGAGGTTCTGGAGAACCGGTAGCGGAAATTTTGAGCAGTTCGGAGAACCGGCAAATACCACCTCTGGCTGGCCCCAGAGTGGGGTGGGAATGGAGATTTTGCAATATCCTTCCCCTGGAATGGGGAGGGAATGGGTATCCTTCCCCTGCCACGCCCACCAAGCCAAACCCACCAAGCCTCACCATGTCAACCAAGCCATGCCCACAGAACCAGTAGTAAAAAAATTTGAATTTCAGCATTGCTAAAAACAAATGCTATTTTGGCATTTCTTGTTAATACTGTGATCCTTTTTTTTAAAAAAAAATAGTTTATTAAAATATTTATTAATACAGAAATGAAAAAGAAAAGAGTAGGGAAATAAGGGGGGAAAAGGAAAATGGAAACGCATGGGGCAAAAGGAATTATATCTTGCAAAAGGAAGGAAGGAAGGAAGAAGAAAGAAAGAAAGAAAGAAAGAAAGAAAGAAGAAGGGAAGGAAGGAAAGAAAGAAAGAAAGAAGAAGGAAAGGAAGGAAGGAAAGAAAGAAAGAAAGAAGAAGGAAAGGAAGGAAGGAAAGAAAGAAAAAGAAAAAGAAAGAAAGGTAGGAAGGAAGGAAGGAAAGAAAGACAAAGAAAGAGAAGGAAAGGAAGAAAGGAAGGAAAGAAAGAGAGAAAGAAAGAAAGAGAAGGAAAGAAAAAAAGAAAGAAAGAAAAAGAAAAAGAAAGAAAGAAAAGGCATTAATTTCCAAGTCCCTTTGGTGCAGTAGAATAAGATAATTATAGCATCAAACCTCAACTTTTTACTTTTACGTAATAATAAAAACTAGCCATTTCTTTTTTTTTTAAATATACTTTATTGAGTTTTATATACATACAAAAGAAATCTCATTTCTATTAACATTGGATGTGCAGTGTTTATACATATATACATAGAATATATCTGGTGTCACTTAAGCTATTTGTTGCTATTTATTTGACGCACCGTATACTCCTGCTTTAATTCTATCATTCATCCATTCATACCACCTTTCCCACACAGTATAATACTATGAGTTCTCATCATTGTTTATTTCATACATTAATTTACTCATCTCTGCGCACTCCAGTATTTTCTTAATTGTAAGATCTTCTGGTGGCAGGGTTTTCTCTTTCCAGAATTGTGCATAGGCCAGTCTAGCAGCTGTGGTTATATGTATTATCAGGTGAATCTTTTTCTTTCCATACCCCTTCTTTACTATTCCCAGGAGAAATATTTCCGGTGTCAATTCTATATCTTCTCCAATTATTTCCTGTAGCCATCTCCAAATTCTGTTCCAGTATCTTTTCACTTCGGGGCATGTCCACCACATGTGATAGAAGGTGCCCTGACCATAGCCACATTTCCAGCAATTTGGGTGCATATTGGGAAACATCTTGGCTAGTCTGGCAGGTGCTAGAAACCACCTGTGGAGCATTTTATACTGATTCTCCTTATACGTCGCAGCTCTGGTCAATTTGTAGTTTTTATTCCAAGCCTCTTCCCATTCATTAAAATTTAAACTACGTCCTGTGTTTTTTTTCCCATGCTCTCAATTGGTTTTTAGCTGTCTCTTCATCTCTGTCCTCATCTAGTAAGTAGTTGTATAGTTTAGCCAAAACTTTTTTTCCCGTTCCCATCAAGATTTTGTCTAGTCCATTGTATCCTAATTCTAAGCCATATTCTTCCTTATCTTTCTGATATCTTGATTTTATTTGTAGATAGGTCCACCAATCTAAATTTATACCTTGGTCTCTCAGGGTGTCATTTGATTTAAGATTTCCTCCTCCATCTAATATATCTTTATATCTGCACATTTTCTCCATTCTCCACCTGTTTGGATAAATCAAAGCCTCCATCATGGAGGGCCATTTGGGGACTTTAGTATAATATCGCTGCCTAATTCCAATCCATGTTTGTATTAAGGACTCCCTAATTTTATGTCTATGGAAATATGTTTTCTTTTTCTTCTCTGTGTCCCACAAGTATGTGTGCCACCCTTTCTGTAGATCGTGGCCTTCTAAGGTTAGGATTCTCTTATTTTCCAGTGTGGCCCACTCCCTAATCCATAGTAGCTTGGCTGCCCTATAATATGTTTCCCAATCGGGGAGTCCAAAGCCTCCCATATTCCTTTTTCCCTGTAAAATTTTAAGTGAAATCCTCAGCTTTTTCCCATCCCATAAAAATTCCCTGATGTTTTTGTTTAATTCTGAAAGAGTTTTTTTGTCTAAGATCACTGGTATGTTTTGATATAAGAATAGAATTTTGGGAAGGATATTCATCTTGATCGCGGCTATCTTGCCTATAAGTGACAATTTAATTTTCTTCCATCTGTCCAAATCTTGTTTCACTTTTTTAATTAAGGGGGTATAATTATCTTCCTTTAGGGATGAGCACCTTATAGTGCTTATATCCAAATTCCTAGGTATTTTATTTTTTTGACAACCTATAATCCCAGCGTTTCTTCTATCTCTTTCTTCTGTTCCTCAGTTACATTCTTAGTTAATATTTTGGTTTTAGTTTTATTCAATTTGAAGCCTGCCACCTCTCCAAATTTGCCCAATTCCTCTAATATTTTTTGTCCGGATTCTAATGGGTCTTCTAGTATTAGGGCGACATCGTCCGCAAATGCTTGCGTTTTGTAAACTTCTTTCCTAATCTTTAGGCCTTTAATTTCTTCATTATTTCTAATTTTTCGTAGTAGGACTTCTAGAGCCAAAATGAATAATAGCGGTGATAGGGGGCATCCTTGCCTTACCCCCTTCCTAATCTGAAATGTTCTTGTCCTGTCGCCATTTACTAAAATGCTTGCCCTGTGGTTATCATAGATGGTTTCTATCATTTTTTCAAAATTTGTTCCAAATCCCATTATTTTAATTTGCTTGGTCATAAAATTCCAGTTCAAATTATCGAACGCCTTTTGGGCATCCAAAAAAATTAGAGCCATCTGCTTTTCCGGATGCTCTTCGTAATATTCTAGAGTGTTCAACACAATTCTCAAATTGTCCCTAATTTGCCACCCCGGGAGGAATCCGTTTTGATCTTTGTGTATCCAGGCGTTTAGTATTTTTTAAATTCTTTCCGCCATTATGCTCATGAATAATTTGTAATCAGTGTTTAGAAGGAAAATTGGCCTGTAATTTTGAATTTGTTTTAGGTCGGCACCTTCTTTCGGTAAAAGTGTGACATGCGCTTCCCTCCACGTGTCTGGGATTTTTGCACCCATCAGGGCCTCATTGAAAATTTCCACTAATTTTGGTTGTAATGTTTCTTCCAATTTTTTATATATTTCCCCTGGGAATCCATCCGGGCCTGGCGATTTATTGTTTTTGATTTTGGAGAGGGCTGTTTTAAGTTCTTCCATTGTTATTTTTCCATTAAGCATTTCCCTCTCTTCCTCCGTTATTTGTGGAAGCTCAGCATTTGCCAGGTATTGCTCTACTTTTTCTTCTGGGACCTCCTCTTCTTTGTAAAGGGCTTCATAAGTATTCCCTTGCTCTTTCTAATTTATCTTCTTCTTTATTTAAAGGGTTGCCCTTTGCATCTTCTAATGCATAGATTTGCCCTTTTTCGTTTTCCTTTTTTAATTTATAAGCCAGGCACCTTCTCGACTTGTTGGCGTTCTCAAAGTAGTATTGTTTTGTTCTTTTTATTTTTTGTGCTAACTCCTCTTGATCTAAGATATTCAGTTTATGCCTCCACATCAGCCAATTTTGTTTTGCTACTAAAAACTAGCCATTTCTATAACAATAAACCTATCTAATCAGTAAAACCCAAAATCAAAATGTCCTTTTTCCCCCCCATCTCAAGCACAAAGTCCAGAAGCGGTTTCCAAAGAGAAACAAAAGTAATTGTATTTTTTTCTTTGATCAAAGCCTTCTCTGCGAACTCCATCAACTTTTGCAACCGTTCATCCAATGTAGGAGTCAAAGTGCCCTTCCGTTTTTGTGCGTAAAGGTCTTGCTGTCGTCAACATATATAACCGCTTCCCAAATTCATACTCCAATCCTGTTTGCATTTACCTGAGAGTAAAGCCCATTGAATGGAAGGCGAGGCCTGTGGTTTAGTAAATCTGACTTCCCCATTGACTTTCTGTTAGAACAGGGGTCAGCAACCTGCAGCTCTGGAGCCGCATGTGGCTCTTTCACCCCTCTGCTGCGGCTCCCTGTCACTCAAAATATGCATCACAACCGCCAATGTGTGACACCCGCCGGCACGCGATTTACTGAGCTTTTCAACCCCCCGATAGGCCAACCATGGATAAATCCAAGACAAGAAAAGTTTCAGAAGAAAACACAACATTTAATTCAACTACATCTGCTAATTTTGTGGCCGCTCAAGAAATAGTCAGGCACGGGAAGGGTTTTGTGGCTCCCGGTGTTTCCTTTTCTGTGGGAAACGGGTCCAAATGGCTCTTTGAGTGCTTAAGGTTGCAGACCCCTGTCTTAGAATGGAATGAACTGGAAGGGACCTTGGAGGTCTTCTAGTCCAGCCCACTGGCTCAAGCAAGAGAACCTATATTATTTCAGATAAGTGACTATCTAGACTCTTCTTAAAAACGTCCAGTGATGGAGTGGCCATGATTTCTGGTGGCAAGCTGTTCCAATGGTTAATTGCTTGTCAGAAGGCCACAAAATGGCATCACATGACCCTGGGAAACATGGCAACTGTCATAAGTACATACCAGTTGCTAAACATTTGAATTTGGACCCCATGACCCTGGGAATGCTGAAACAGTCTTTTAAGTGTGAAAAATGGTCATTAGATCCATTTTTTTCAGGGGCCTTGTAACTTTGAACAGTTACTATATGAACTGTTGTAAGTCAGGGACCACATGTATTATCAGCTGCAGTTCTGTCTGCCTTCACAAGCAGGGGGCTGGACTAGAAGACCTCCAGGGTCCCTTCCAGCTCATTCTATTCTGAGTATTGCATGATTCCCCCTACAGCACTTCTTTCGGCTGCCGGCAGATTCATGGATCCAGTTGCAGACTTTTATATACATAGAATAAATTAGAATAGTATTCTTTATTTGACCAAGTGTGATTGGACACACAAGGAATTTGTCTTGGTACATACGCTCTCGGTGTACATAAAAGAAAAGATACATTCGTCAAGAATCATAAGGTACAACACTTAATGATAGTCATAGGGTACAAATAAGGAAGGAAGGAAGGAGAGAAAAGGAAGGGAGGGAGGGAGGGAGGGAAGGAGGAAGGATGGAGAGAAAAGGAAGAAGGAGGGAGGGAGGAAGGAGAAAAAAGGAAGGAAGAGAGGGAGGAAGGAAGGAAGGAAGGAGAAAATAGAATAGAATAGAATTCTTTATTGGCCAAGTGTGATTGGACACACAAGGAATTGGTCTTGGTGCATACGCTCTCGGAGTACATAAAGGAAAAGATACGTTCATCAAGAATCATAAGGTACAACACTTAATGATAGTCATAGGGTACAAATAAGGAAGGAAGGAAGGAAGGAAGGAGAGAAAAGGAAGGGAGGGAGGGAGGGAAGGAGGAAGGATGGAGAGAAAAGGAAGATGGAGGGAGGGAGGAAGGAAGGAGAAAAAAGGAAGGAAGAGAGGGAGGAAGGAAGGAAGGAAGCAATCAGGAAACAATATCAATTTAAATCATAAGGATACAAGCAACAAAATTACAGTCATACAGTCGTAAGTGGGAGGAGCTGGGTGGTGGGAACGATGAGAAAATTAATAATAGTGCAGACTTAGTGAATAGTTTGACAGCATTGAGGGAATTATTTGTTTAGCAGAGTGATGGCGTTGGGGAAAAAACTGTCCTTGTGTCTAGTTGTTCTGGTGTGCAGTGCTCTATATCGTCGTTTTGAGGGTAGGTGTTGAAACAGTTTATGTCCAGGATGCGAGGGGTCTGTAGATATTTTCCCAGCCCTCTTTTTGACTCAGCAGTATACAGGTCCTCAGTGGAAGGCAGGTTGGTAGCCATGGATTTTTCTGCAGTTCTGATTATCCTCTGAAGTCTCCGTCTGTCTTGTTGAGTTGCAGAGCCAAACCAGACAGTTATGGAGGTGCAGATGAAAGACTCAATAATTCCTTTGTCGAACTGGATCAGCAGCTCCTTGGGCAGTCGTCCTTCCTTTTTCTGCCTTGCTCTTTGTTCAACTTTGTTCAACTTCTCTCCCAAATCCCCCGTTGTGCAAAACCTATTCAGTTCCCCGAAGCCGTTTCCCAAAAATAAAGATATTGGGGCTTTGTTCTTGAAACGAGAGAGCCGAGCTGTGCTTTGTTGGGAAGTTTTCACGGGGAGTGAAGTGAACCTATAATTGCTGTTTTCCATTCCTCCTTTTCAAGACTTTTAAAGCCCAACAAAGGGAAAGATAACAATTCATAAGACGAGAGATCCGTGCAGAGTTGGCTCAGCCAACCCACAAGTCTAGACCATCGCTCTGGCTAAAATGAAGGGAATTGTAGCCCTTTGGGGGTATTTTATATATATATATATATATATTTGGCTGACTTCCTGCCGCGCTAAGCCATAGCTTGTTTAATCGTTATTGCCGTGAAACTCAGTTGGCTTGGATCCCGTATCCCTGATCTGTAAGCCATGCGGAACAAATTATGCTAAGCCGAAACCGACCAAGCGACATCTCGAGAGCACATCTGCTTCCAACCCTGACACTCTCCAGATCGGCAGTGTTTGAACGAAGATTTTTCTA
The DNA here is from genome assembly GCF_059756535.1 of Pantherophis guttatus. Lineage (NCBI taxonomy): Eukaryota > Metazoa > Chordata > Lepidosauria > Squamata > Colubridae > Pantherophis > Pantherophis guttatus. The sequence goes on from NC_142064.1 coordinate 3,015,150, forward strand.
TTTGTTCTGTGACTACGAATCCTTTACTGGAGTCATAAGTGTCTTTAGAAGCCAATTCGGTCTAGTGGTTAGGGCACCAGGTTAGAAAGCAGGTTAGACACTTAGTCCCACTTCAGGCATGAAAGCTGGAGGGGTGATTTTGGGCCAATCACCAGGAGACTATGAATTCTAGTCCCGTCAAAGCCATGAAAGCCAGCTGGGTGACTTTGGACCAATCACCAGGAGACTGTGAGTTCTAGTCCCACCTTAACAATGAAATCTGGCTGGGTGACTTGGGGCCAATCACTAGGAGACTGTGAATTCTAGTCCCGTCTTAGCCATGAAAGTCGGCTGGGTGACTTTGGGCCAATCACCAGGAGACAGGGAGTTCTAGTCTCATTTTAACCATGAAAGCCAGCTGGGTGACTTTGGACTAATCACCATGAGACAGGGAGCTCTAGTCCTAGACGCGTCCATCTTTGGCAACTTTAAGACTTGTGAACTTCAGGTCCCAGAATTCCCCAGAATTCCCATCAGGGAATTCAGGCCTTACCAAGGGATCCTTGGTGCTCTCTGAACTTGATTGTTTTCTTGCAGACATTTCATGACTCAACTGGGTAACATCATCAGTGCTAGAAGGGAGCGGGGTTTGTGGAGAGAAGGAGGAAAGTTGGGTCTTTGGTGCTCTCTGAGCTTGGTTGTTTCCTTGCAGACTTTTCATTATCCAACTAGGGAACAGCATCAGTGCTAGAAGGGAGAGGGGTTTGCTGTCTGTTCATATACCGATGGTTTACTCTGTCGTAGGGAATGGTAAACGAGCCAAGACCAAGTCTTACTCCCTTCTAGCAATGATGATGTTGCCTAGTTGGGCAATGTAAACTGGCTGGGGAATTCTGGGACTTGAAGTCCACAAGTCTTAAAAGTTGCCAAGTTTGGACAACCCTGACCTAGATGGGTGTCTGATAGGACACCATGGAAACACGTACAATGTTCTCATTATCACCGTCCTTCCATAAGTTATTGGATAGAAAGGTCGGCAGTTCGACGGTTCGAATCCCTAGTATAGGTCTCCTGCGTGAGCAGGGGGTTGGACTAGATGACCTCGAAGGTCCCTTTCAACTCTGATACTGTTATACCTTCATGAAGCATTCGGGACTTTCCTCCCCTTCCTTGCTTTTTAATCCCTCCGGAAATGTTCCATTTCAAAGCTTTTTCTCGTTGACGTCAGGCTGCCAACATGGCTCCGATCTTTCTTCTCCCAACAGAACGAGCTGGTCCACACAGACATCATCAAGCTGCTGGTTGAAGGAACTACGGTGGAAGGACCGGAGGGGCTGCAGCTGGACACCATTGGTACGGCCTCCAGTTGAAGGAAAACCTTGATGGCTCAGGGATGAACTGTGGGCTCCTTGGTGCTCTCTGAGCTGGGTAGTTTTCCTGTAGACGTTTCATGGGCCAACTAGGTAATGTCATCAGTGCTAGAAGGGAAGGGGGGTTTCTGGAGAGGAGAAAGAGGAGGAGGACGACGAGAAAGACTCTGGGATCTTTGACGCTCTCTGAATTTAGTGGGTTTTTTTGTAGACATTTTATTACCCAAGTAGGTAACAACATCAGTGCTAGAAGAGAGGGAGGATTGTGGTGAGGAGGAGCAGGAGCAGGAGGAGTACCACGAATCCCACAGTTCCCCCCCTTCCTTCTCCTCCTCCTCCTCTCTGCAGACACCACTCCCTTCTAGCACTGATGATGTTACCTAGTTGGGTCATGAAACGTCTGCAAGGAAACACCAAAATTCAGAGAGCAGCAAGGACCACAGTCCTCCCCCTCCCCAACTCCTCCTCCTCCCTTCAAAACAGGGCTGAATTCAGCCGGTTCTATACGGCTCGGGCGAACAGCTAGCGGCGGCTGCGGGAGGCTCCGCCCACTCGTGCGGAAATCATGACATCGCTTTTTGCAACGATTTTAAGCCTCTGCTCATGCGCAGTTGACGGCGGGTGTGAGTGAAGCGAGTGCACACACAGCGTGCGCACATTTGCGAACTGGTAGGGAAGGTAAGTGAATTTCACCCCTGCTTCAAACCCAACTCCCTTCTAGCCCTGATGCTGTTCCCTAGTTGGGTGATGTAACATCTGCAAAAAAACCAGCCGAGCTCAAAGAGGCCACCGGTCTTGATCCCATCTGAATTTCCCTTCATTTTCTTACATTATCTGCACCATAAGCAGTAATTCTAGACAGGACTCCTTGGGAGTAAGCACCGTTAGCAAGATCCCATGTCAGTACATGGTAGATAAAGAGCCTTGGTGGCGCAGCATACTAAAGTGCTGTTAAGTAGCACCAGCTGCCAGCAATTACTGCGAGTTCAAATCTCACCAGGCTCAAGGTTGACTCAGCCTTCCATCCTTTTGAGGTAGGTAAAATGAGGACCTGGTTTGTGGGGGCAATAAGCTGACTTTGTATAAAAAAGAACACCGCTTAGGGGGGCCTGAAAACCCTACTAAGCAGGTATATACAAAAGTATGAAGGCTGTTGCTTAACGCATTGTAAGCCGCCCTGAGTCTCCGGAGGAGGGGGGCATATAAATCGAACCAATAAATAAATAAATAAATAAATAAAATTCTAGTGAGCAGTGAGGAGGAAACGGAAACAGCCTCTCCTGGTTGGAAGGTCTTCAAACGAGCCAAAGGATCGTTTCTGGAGTCTCTCATAATGACTTCACCTGGATGCAGTTCCCTTCCATCACATGAAGCAGCCTCTGTAGCTGGTGAATGAAGAATTCGACAGCTGGCCTTCAGAAATCATGGGCCAGCTGTTGGAGGTTTTCAATCATCAATCCAATCATCATTGGAGGTTTTTAAGAAATGACTGGTATATGTCTCCTGCTTGAGCAGAGGGCAGGACTAGAAGACCTCCAGGGTCCCTTCTAGCTCATGTCTAGTCTGGAATGGAATGGAATGGAATGGAAGGGAAGGGAAGGGAAGGGAAGGGAAGGGAAGGGAAGGGAAGGGAAGGGAAGGGAAGGGAAGGGAAGGGAAGGGAAGGGAAGGGAAGGGAAGGGAAGGGAAGAGAATATAGAACAGAACAGAATAGTATAAATATGGAATAGAATGGAATGGACTAGAATAGAATAGGATAGGATAGAATAGGATAGAAATAGAATAGAATAGAATAGAATAGAATAGAATAGAATAGAATAGAATAGAATAGAATAGAATAGAATAGAAATATGGAATGGAATGGAATCTAGTGGAATGGAATGGAGTGGAGTGGAGTGGAGTGGAATGGAATGGAATAGAAATATGGAATAGAGTAGAGTAGAATAGAATAGAATAGAATAGAATAGAATAGAATAGAATAGAATAGAATAGAATAGAATAGAATAGAATAGAATAGGCCTCTCCTCTCCTCTCCTCTACTCCCTTCCCTTCCCTTCCCTTCCCTTCCATTCTATTTATTCTGGCTCAAGAAATGTGTCTCTTTTTGGTTTGGGGAAATCCCTGAGCAAATTCCCACGAAAATAAAAATGGAACTAAAGGCTGAGCGACGTCCCCATGTGGTTGACCATCTTCTTACACATTGCTGGTGGGCGGTGGTAGAGGCAGGGTGGACAGACAAACAGCTGGTTCCCTGGGAGACGTGGCCCTCCTGCAATTGGATGTTTCCACCCCTTAGCTCGAAAGAACCCTGTATATTTTTTGCTTAAGCAAATGCCTCATTTTTTAATCAAAGCCCAGATGAAATAGGTCCCCAAATATTTTGCTGCCTTATTTGTATTTTTTTCTTGGTTTGCCAAACAGGTTGTGGGACGTCCTTTGATTTTCACAAGAAGATCGATTATCTCTTCCTGGTGGGTACCGAGGAAGGCAAAATCTACAAGGTAAGAGAGGATTTCTCGTAAAACCAGGTTGTGTTTTGTGGTCACAGAGCACAGGTGGCCTCCTTCCCTGTCAAGAAAAATGTCTCAGGCGTCTATGAGCCTCACCTAAATAGAGCAAGTGTATACCTCCCAACAGGTGGGAGGTGCTAGAAAAATTGTGAATGCATTACGCTGGCGGATTTGGGAAGGGGTGGTCTTAAGGCTCGGGACTGATTGATGATACCAGAGGACTGAATACAATATGTTTGTTGTGGCCTGTCGGCCGCCAGCCCCTCCAGCAGCCGAATCGGAGGAGGAAGAGGAAGAGGCATGGGAGTCAGAGTCAGCATCAGGGCAACCTGGGAGCTCCGAGGGGGAAGAAGGAATGGAGTTGGCAGAGAGAAAGAGACAGAGGCGGAGCCTGGGCCGTCCATCAGCCCTCAGATGGAGAGTCAACAGCCCCTAGGTCTGGAGCAGCAGTGAAATCTGCCCGGATCTATCTGGCTCATGTGAATCGGTAGTGCCGGTGGCGGGAGGCTCTGCCCACCCGCCGGGACGTCATTATGTCCCGTTTTTGACTCTCTGTGCATGTGCAGAAGAGGTGCGCGTGGTCACATTCCCGAACCGGTAGCGAAGGTAAGTGCATTTCACCGCTGGTCTGGAGGTAGCTGATGAGGAAGAGGAGGAACAGCTAGGTCCAGTGCCTGATGCGTGGATGCATAGAAGCCAGAGGAGAGGAGAGCAGTGGAAATCTATGGGCCGGTCCTTGGGAATGAAGAGCCACCGCTGCTAGTGAAGCCCCACCCAAGCTCTGGGGATAAAAGGCAGGGGGTGGAGATGAATTGATGTGGCAGACAATTATTCATCTCCCTGCCGGACGGACTTGTTAGCCTGCGGTGAGAGAGAAACTTTTTGCCGGGGCTGCCGGCGCTCCTAATAAGGAATCATTGCTTCAACTACAGAGGGTTTGTTGTGTTTGGGGAGTTGAGTCAGAACAACGTTAACCTTTAATTATGGCATCCTTCTTGGGAAGATCTAATCTTCACCATCTTTACTTTTTGTGAATCATTTTGGAAATATTCTTGGACCACCGTTGCCAACTTAAGCCTCCAGCCAACTTATTATGGTTTGTGACACAGTCAGCCAGGTGTTTAGACTGGATTTGGCATTTTTGTCTACCTGTTGAGTCCTTTCAAAGGATCTGAAGGGAGGCAGATGTTGCTATATGAAGTTGTTCAAGGTATCCTCTTAGAATGTAGGCTGTTCCTAGCAAAGCTGCCTTTTGCAATTGATTTCGTTAATGGTGATGTTGTTATTGTTAAATATTTTGTGGCATCCAGAGTCCTGGGACTGGTGCGAGTTAAGAATTGTTGCCTTCCCTCCTCTCCCCTCTCCCTCTTCTTCCTTTTTCTTGGCAATGTTGTGGCTCCGTTGCCTGAGCCTGGGCTATTGACAGATGCAGACTCTGAGAGTGAGGGAGAGGAGTTGGCCTCCCTCTCCAGGACCCTCCTCTCTGGCAATCCCTCCGGAGGACACCGAAGGCCAAACGATAGGCTCAGAGCCAAGCACGTCCCCGCAGCCACAGGTGGACAGCAATGAAGAAGATAAGTACTGGCTGGACCCTCGGCAGAGGGGCAGGGAGAAGCGTGCACAGCAGAGGGGAAGGCATGCCAGAGATTAGCTGAGTCACTGGACCACATCCCACAGGGTATAAATTTTTATTTTTATTTTTTTTAATTTGATTTATATGCCGCCCTTCTCCGAAGACTCAGGGCGGCTTACAATGTGCTCAGCAATAGCCTTCATCCTTTTGTATATTTATACAAAGTCAGCTTATTGCCCCCACAAACTGGGTCCTCATTTCACCTACCTTAGAAAGGATGGAAGGCTGAGTCAACCTTGAGCCTTGGCGAGATTCGAACCCTGCAGTAATTGCAGGCAGCTGGTCTTAAGCAGCTTAATAACAGGGTGCCTTAAACCCTAGTACTACCAAGGCTCATGGGTGTGGATGTGGTGGCCGGTTCAGTTTGTGACGAGCAAAAACTGGAAATAATTCATGATCTCTGCGTTACTGGACTTCTGCCTGCCTTGTCGGACTGCATTTGGATTAATCCTTGTATTGTTGAAACTCTGCCTGTTTTATCGGAATGCTTGCAGTCTAATCTTTGTTTTGTGTGAGTAAAGTCTGAATTGGCAGCTAGCCACTGGGTTGCTGCCAGCTTTATCTTCAAAGAGTTTTGTCTTGTGGCTTATTAACTCCAGGCCGTCTGTGGGGGTGCGTTTGTGGTACAGGGACAGAACAGGCAAGATTTTTGGAAGTCGTTTGCCATTGTCTTCCTCCTAGGTCTCAAAATGAGTGACTGGCTCAAAGTCACCCAGCTGACCCCCTACCTCATGTCTAAAACCCACAGTCTCCCGGTTTCTAGGTTGATAGCAATAGGGAGTGGTGTGGTGGCCTAGAGGTAGAGCTCTCGCCTCGCAATCAGGAGGCTATGCGTTCGATCCTAGATAGAGGCAGATATTTCTTTCTCTGGGCACACTGAGAATATATCTGCTGAACAAAACTCCGCATTGGTGACAGGAAAGGCATCCGGCCAGTAAACGCTCAGCTCCATTCAGTTGCCCAGACTCCACCCCACAAGGGGTGGATTATGTGGTCGTTCAAAGGTGATGATGATGATGATGAATATAGCAATAGCATTTAGACTTATATACCACTTTATGGTACTTTACAGCCCTTTCTGAGAAGAGTCAGCCTCTTGCCCCCAACAATCTGGGTCCTCATTTTACTGACCTTGGAGGGACGGAAGGCTGAGTCAACCTAGAGCTGGTGAGAATTGAACTGCCAAACTGCAGTCAGCTGGCAGTCAGCAGAAGTGGCCTGCAGTCCTGCATTCTAACCACCGCACCACCGAGGCTCACGATACCTTAACCACTACACCGAAGTGGTTGTCTTAAATTTTAAGTGCTAGGTATTTTTTTTTTAACAATCCTATATTACTAGGAAAAATGAATCCCGTTTGGGTTGCTACAATATAAAAAAGATGTTGAGATTCTGGAATGATGCTGAGAAGAGCAATGAAGTTGATTAGGAGGCTGGATACTAAAATATATAAAGAAAAGTTGTAGGAATTGGGTATGTCTAGCCTGATGAAAAGAAGGACTAAGGAAGACATGATAGCAGTCTTCCAATATCTCAGGGGCTGCCACAAAGGAGAAGGGGTCAATTTATTCTCCGGAGCACCAGAAGGCAGGACAAGAAGCAACGGATGGAAACTGATCAAGGAGAGAAGCAATCTGAAATTAAGGAGAAATTTCCTAATGGCAAGAGCAATTAACAGCTTGCCTACAGAAGTTGTGGGTGTTCCATCACTGGAGGTTTCTAAGAAGAGACTGGGCAGCCATGTGTCCAAAATCATTTAGGGTCTCCTGCTCGAGCAAGGGGTTGGACTAGAAGACCTCCAAGGTCCCTTCCAACTCTGCGGTGGTTTCTTTTTAGGCTTCAGAATGAGGAAAAAAATCGGTCAAGAAGTCATTTCCATATAGGATTAACTCACTCAAAAGCCATAACGAATAGAGGGAAATAGCAAGAAAAACAATATATTTTAAAGAAGGTTAAGGAAATTACCGAAATCACACCCAAATTAAGATTACTTAGTAATGGAAACTATCTAATAGAATTAAATGAAGATTGAAATGTCTAAAGGGATATCCTTAAAACAGGATGATAGAATGAGAGAAGTATCTGTAGAGAGGGTATATATACTAGCATTAATGAAAGAGGAAGGAAGATTGAAAATAATATATAAAATTAATGAGTGTGCGGAATCAGATAGACTGACTAGATTGATCAATGGTAAAAAAGATTCAGAATTTTATAACAGTTGGAAAGTATGGTATGATTGGGTCCAGAAAAGGTGGGATAGAATAGATATATGATGATGTATATATATGATGGCAAATATGTATGTATAAAGGAATGATTTTATACTTATGGACAATGTAATCATATTATACCATGGTGGCAGGATTGTATATTTTATTTGTGTATTAATGTATAGAATATATTAATAAAAATTATAAAATTTTAAAAAAAAATGAAAGAGGAAGGAAGGAAGGAAGGAGGAAAGAGAAAAAGAGAAAGAAAGAAAGAAAGAAAGAAAGAAAGAAAGAAAGAAAGAAAGAAAGAAAGAAAGAAAGAAAGAAAGAACAGAATAACAGAGTTGGAAGGGACTTTGTAGATCATATGGTCCAATCCTCCGTCCAAGCAGGAGACCCTACACCATTTCTGAAAGGAAGGAAGGAAGGAAGGAAGGGAGAGGGAGGGAGAGAGAGAGAGAGAAGAGAAAGAAAGAGCAAAGAAAGAAGCCATCTGTCAAATAGGAAAATGCCAGATGCAGTTGAAATACGATTGAAGGAGCCATTTAAATGCTAACAACTCTATTTCAATAAATATAGAACAGGACTGTGTGGGCTGCAGAAAGTCCTATGTATGGAGGGAAGGTAAATGCAAGAAAATGTGCAGACTGTTGCATGAACGGCTGACGTAAACAAAGTTTTGCTTAAGATCTTACAAAGAGGAATAAAAGCCACACCTGGAGCTGAATATAAAAAGCGGAATAAGCTGATTTCAGACTATGGAGAGAGACTGAAAACACCTGGTGAAATGGGGAAAGTAGGAAAATTCAAGGGATTTTTTTTCTTTCTTCCTTCAAGGCCTTTGGTTGCATAAGTCGTAAAAAATATGTGGGGCGCCTTAAAAAGAACATTCCAGAACATCTCATTCTTCTCCTGAGGAATCTGAAGGTAGAACTGGGGTTGGAGAAACAAGGAAAAAGGGAGGTTCAGAATAAGGAAAGGGAGCGGGACAAAAAATCCTTCATTTTATTTGTCGATCGGTAGTCCTCGACTTACAATAGTTCATTTAGTGATCGTTGGAAGTTAGAATGGTACTGAAAAAAGCGACTTATCACCGTTTTTCACACTTACAACCATTGCAGAATTCCCAGGGTCACGTGATCAAAATTCGAACACTCGGCAACTGACTCGTATTTATGACGGTTGCAGTATCCGGGGGGGGGGGAAGTGGTGGGGTGTCACGTGATCCCCTTTTCTGACCTTCCGACAAGCAAAGTCAAGAGGGAAGCCAGATTCATTTAACAAACATGTGACTCACTTAACAATTCTGGCAAGAAAGACCGTAAAATGGGGGAAAACTCGCTTAACAAGTGTCTCGCTTAACAACAGAAATTTGGGGCCCAATTGTGGTCTTAAGTCGAGGACTTCCTGCGTATTGCTGCCTGTTTCACTAAAAGCGATTCCGGATGATGTACAATAATTGATTAAAAAAAATATGTATTTATCCCCCTGTGATCATGTGACCACACTTCAGATATTCAGCAACCAGGGCAAATTTACAGTTTTTTTGTTTCTTTTTAAATTTCTATACCGCCCTTCTCCCGAAGGACTCAGGGCGGTGCACAGCCAAACAATAAAACACATACATACAAAATTTAAAAGTAGGATAAAATCAAATTAAATAATTTTGGCCCCAACAAATTTAAAACCCCAAACTTTTAAAACCAATTTAAAATTGAATGTATAAAATACTAAAGGATATTTAAAAATTAAAAATCTTTTATAAAAGAGGGAGAAAATTAGGCCAGGCCCGCCTGGTGAAATAAAAAGGTCTTTAGAGCGCGGCGGAAGGTGCGCAGATCCGGGATCCTCCGTATCTCTGGGGGGAGCTTGTTCCAGATAGTAGGTGTCCTCACAGAGAAGGCTCTCCCCCTGGGGGCCGCCAGTCAACATTGTTTGGCCGATGGCACCCAGAGGAGCCCCTCTCTATGGGAGCATACTGGCCGGTGGGAGGCTATTGGTGGTAGTAGGCGGTCCTGCAAGTACCCAGGTCCTGAGCCATGGAGCGCTTTAAAGGTGGTGACCAAAACCTTGAAGCACACCCGGAAGACCACCGGGAGCCAGTGCAGCTCGCGCAGGAGAGGAGTCACACGGGAGCGCCATGTCGCTCCCATTACCACCCGCGCGGCCGCACTCTGCGCCAGTTGGAGCCTCCGGGTGCTCCTCAAGGGGAGCCCCATGTAGAGAGCGTTGCAATAGTCCAGGCAGGAGGTGACGAGGGCATGAGTGACTGTGCGTAAGGAGTCCCGATCCAGAAAGGGACACAAGTGGCGAATCAGGCGAACCTGATGAAAAATCCTCCCGGTCACAGCCGTTTGAGGTGTCCTGCGTTATGCAACCACGTTTTAAGATGGTTTTGCCAAAACCCAACATTTACTTCCTTTTTTTGTTGTTAAAACCGCTGTTAAGGATATTGTTGAGTTACACCCGAAGTTGTGTCTTATAAAGCAGAGTACCGTTAGAGTTTTACACATGGAAACGGTTTGAGAGTAATTGTGAATAACATACAGACAAACTGGGTTTTATAGTATTATACTTTTAGGGAAAAGCAAAATCATAGTCCTTTAACAATCCAAGTCTTAGCCATATAAAGTGCAATATAAGATCAATCCAGGGATATAAAATCTTCTTACCAGTTTGTAGAAAAATATAAGGAACAATCAGGAACAATATAAAAACAGTTCAATAAATATCAGAAAGCAGTAAATAAATAATCATGATCAAACAGTTGACCATGGAGAGATCAAAAAGAATTACAGCGTAGCAGCAGGTAAAAATGGTGCAGTGTCCACACTAACCATAATTTAGCTCTCCTTAAATACATTGGCTACAGAGCTCAGCCAATCAGGATGTAGAATGACTCAGCACAGTTCTTTAAAGCTACATAATACATTCACATAATACAAACATACAATGTTGGCTTATATATTTCCTGGCCAATCAATTAGGCAATAACCATTTCCTAACAACCACGTCTCTAGCGAACCATTGGTTCACTCAACAACCATGGCTTTCACTCAACAATGGCAGATTTGCTTAACCCCCGCCTCAAAAAAGGTCATAAAATCAGCTCGTTCACAGGACCGAGCCACTTATGACCGTCACAAGCTATGATTATGATATTTGATGGAACAGAAGGAAAATTCATCAAATTCGCGGATGACACTAAGCCCGCAGGAATAGCCAACACCCCAGAAAGCAAGCTTTGGATCCAAGCAGTGGTGGGTTGCTCCTGGTTCGGCCCGGTTCGGCCGAGCCGGTAATGGTGACGATGTGACGTCACCGAACCGGTTCTCTATGACTGGGAGCTGGGCCCTCCCGCCCGGCTCCCCTTTATTCCTACCTTTATTTTTTGGTTTTTAGCCCAGCTGATAGGCGCGGCAGAGTGGATTGCCGCACGTCAGCTGACCTGAAACTGAATGCGCTTGCGTGGAGTGCGTGCGCGAAGAGAACCGGTAGTAACACCTGTTGGAACCCACCACTGGACCCAAGACAGTAGTGGTTTTCACTTACCTTCGCTACCGGTTCGGAACTGTGAGCGTGTATGCACACTCTCTCTCTTTGCTCGCGTTCGGCGCTTCTGCGCATGTGCAGAGCGTCCGTGATGACATCTGGGAGGGTAGGTGGAGCCTCCCACTACCGCCGCTACCGGTTGGCCTGAACCGGGGCGAACGGGTAGAAACCGACCACTGATCCAAACAGATCTTGACAGAATTGAACAATTGTTGGCCCTACCCAACAAAATGAAATTAAATGTGGAGAAAAGCAAAGTTTTACACATGTGGGCAGAAAAAACCCAAAGGTATAAGTACAGATTTGGCGAAACCTTTTTTTTTTTTTAAATTTGATTTATATGCCGCCCTTCTCCGGAGACTCAGGGTGGCTTACAATGCGCTAAGCAATAGCCTTCATCCTTTTGTATATTTATACAAAGTCAGCTTATTGCCCCCACAATCTGGGTCCTCATTTCACCTACCTTTGAAAGGATGGAAGGCTGAGTCAACCTTGAGCCTTGGCGAGATTCGAACCCTGCAGTAATGGCAGACAGCTGGTGTTAATCACAATGCTATTAGTCTGCTGAGCCACCAGGCTCAAAAACAGGAACTGGGAGAGGAACCTTGGAGTCCCAGTGGACGATCCCTTAAACAGGAGCCAGCCGTGGGCGGCAGCAGCCAAAAAAGCTAATACGATCCTTGGTTGTATAGACAGAGGCATAGAATCAAAATCACCTGGAGTATTAATATCGCTTAGTAAGGCCACACCTGGAATCCTGCATCCAGTTTTGGTCACCACATTACAAAAAAGATGTTGAGACTTTGGGAAAATAGTGCCAAAAAGAGCAACTAAGATGATCAAAGGCCTGGAGGCTAAAACACAGGAAGGACGGTTGCAGGAATTGGGTATGGTTAGACTAGAGAAAAGAAGGATTGGGGGGGACATGATAGCAGCATCCCAGTATTTGAGGGGCTGCCACAGAGAAGTGGGGGGGGGGGCTCAACTTATTTTCCAAAGCACCTGAAGGCAAGAAAAGAAATAATGGATGGAAACTCAGCAAAGAGAGAAGCAACCTGGAATTAAAGAGAAACTTCCTAACAGTGAGGACAATTAACCAGCGGAACTGCTTGCCACCAGAAATTGTAGGTGCTTCATCAATGGAGGTTTTTAAGAAGAGACTAGACTGTCATTTGTCTGAGATGGCATAGGGTCTCCTGCTCGAACAGGGGGTTGTTCCCAGAAGACCTCGAAGGTTCCTTCCAGTTCGATTCAGATTCAGATTCAGATTCAGATTCAGATTCAGATTCAGATTCAGATTCAGATTCAGATTCAGATTGGCAGGCTCCATTAGGGTCATAACTCAAGGTCTACCTGCAATATACTTGCCCAACTGGCTTGAGTTAAATTTTAAATTGATTTTAAATTGGGTTGTTTTAATTTACGGCCAAAATATTTAATTATTTTAAACTGTTTTTAAATTTTGTATGTTCTGTTTTTTCTACTTTGGCTGTTCACCGCCCTGAGTCCTATTTGGAGAAGGGCGGCATAGAAATGGAAACAAATAAAATAAAATAAACTGTTCCTAAATGAAAATAAGAGTGCCCTTGAAAGCTTTCAAAAAATTCTGCGTAGCAAAGCCTTAATTTTTAGCTGCAGCACCATTAGAACATGACAGATTTCCACCAGAGCAGAAGTTGCTCAGTTAATGTCCATTTTGGAAGCCCGGGAGTCATTATCTTAATCACACCAGGCCCTTCTTGATAACTGAATGGTTTCCATGTTAAAAAACATGTGCAGCCTCAAACAGACGCTGCTGTGCTGTGCGATTGGATTGCAAAAAGAGAGAGAAACCTTTAATTAATAACAGGAGCCGTAGTATAGCTAGAGTTTCTAGGGCAGGGGTACTCCAACCTTGGCAACTTTAAGAATTCTGGGAGTTGAAGTCAACAAGTCTTAAAGCTGCCGAGGTTGGAGACCCCTCTTCTAAGGAACAGAGAGTCCTCGATTTACAACTGTTTGCTCAGTGACCTTCCAAAATGACAGCGGCACTAGACGAAGGGACTTACGACCAGAGGTGGTATTCAGCCAGTTCGGACCAGTTTGCCTCAACCGGTAGTGGACACCTGCCCCGGCTTAATGCCATCCTATTTAGGCATGTTTTTAAGGCCGGGCTCATGCGCAGAAGGAGTGCGTGTGTTGTGGCCTGTCAGCGGCCTGTGCAGCTAGTAGCTGATTCCAACAGCGAGGAGGCTGGTGTGGTGCTGCGCCAGCAGCTCGAGTCAGACAATGAGGAGGCTGGAGAAGATGTGGTGCCAGAGGCGGGATTCAGCCAAGGCCTTCAGAACCTCCAGAAGCTCCCATAAGTGAAGAGGAAGAGGAGGAGGAGCCTCTTCTCGATGCATGGGTGGACAGAGCTGTTAAAAGGCAGGAGTGGCTCCTCAGGAGGAGTGGCTCCTCGAGAGTAAGGCTTGCGGCTAATTGACCACTCCCTTAGCCTATTTAATGAAGGACGACGACTGAGGAAATTTGCAGGAAACAACTTCGTTCACATTCGTTCGCGTCTTGATTCGGCTCTTGTTTCTCTCTTGTCAGTTTTCCTGCAAATTGCTTCTGGGCATTCTGCCAACCACAGTAAGAATACGGTTATCTGAAAGACTGTGCCTCAGAACTGAGTTGTTATTCTTTGGGCTCTTGTCGGCTGTTAATGAAGTTAAATTAACAGCCCTTGTTCAGAAAAGACTGGTTTAAACTGTACTTGTGTTCGAACAACTACTAAGAAAGCTCCTTAGTAGTCCTTAATTAGTAAACGAAGGTTTGTACGGACTTTGTGTGTGCTGCGTTCTTTGGGGTCCGTAGCTGGGGCGGAACAGCGTGTGAGCAAAGTGCATCCGCGGAAGGCCGGGCGCATGTGAGGAAGGCAAGCACGCATGTGAACTGGGCGCACGCAAGCATAAAGTGAGCATGTATGTGCGGGGAAAATCAGTAGCAACAATGTGAAACCCACCACTGCTTATGATGTGTAGCCAAAGTTACGGCTGCTCCAGTGCGCCTCGATCACTAAGAGCAAACACAAACCCATTCAACTCACACTGCCGTTATCAGTCCAACCCACACGTCGATACAGGCAATCCTCGACTTACAGCCCTTCATTTAGTGACCGTTTGCAAAGTTACGACGGCACTTGAAAAAAAAAGTGACTTTAGGATCATTTTTCACACTTAACGACTGCCATCCCTGTAGTCACGTGATCAGAATTCAGTTATTGTTTTTTTTTTAATTTGATTTATATGCCGCCCTTCTCCGGAGATTCAGGGTGGCTTATAAGGCGTTAAGCAATAGCCTTCATTCTTTTGTATATACCTGCTTAGTAGGGCTTTTGGGCCCCCCCAAGCGGTGTTCTTTTTTATACAAAGTCAGTTTATTGTCCCCACAATCCGGGTCCTCATTTTACCTACCTCGGAAGGATGGAAGGCTGAGTCAACCTTGAGCCTGGTGAGATTCGAACTTGCAGTAATTGCAGGCAGCTGGTGTTACTTAACAGTGCTTTAGTCCACTGCGCCACCAAGGCTCTTCTAAATAACACTTGCAACCCAGAGGGCGGTGATGGCGAACTTACGGCACCCGTGCCACAGGTGGCACACGGAGCCATATCTGTGGGCACGCGAGCGTTGTCCTAGCTCAGCTCCAGCACGCATGATTTTCTGCCTTTCTGGGCCCTCCAGAAGTCAGGAAACGGGCTGTTCCCAGCCTCTGGAGGGCCTCCAGGGAGATGAGGAAGGCAGTTTTCGCCCTCCCCAGGCTCCTAGAAAGCTTCTGGAGCCTGGGGAGGACGAAAAACAGGCCTTCCGGGCTACCGGAAGTCGAGAAACAGGTCGTTTCCAGCCTCCGGAGGGCCTCCAGGGAGGTGGGGAAGGCAGTTTTCGCCCTCCCCAGGCTCACCGTGCCATCGCGTGCCAAAAGCAGGGGAAGGCGGGGGGGGGAGCAGGGCGCATTGAATTATGGGTGTGGGCACAGACACGTGCAAACCCCCCCTGCTGCCCCCACTTTTGGCACGCGACGGCCAAAAGGTTCGCCATCACTGCCATAGGGTATTAATAAACACCCTGGCTGTCAATCAGAAGGCGCCTTCCCTGACTAAGCGTGGTTTTATTTTTAAAAGGCCCCAGCTTGGCTTTTCTGATTTTGGGCTACCGTAGTATCCCTGTATCTACCGTATCCCTGTAGTCACATGATCAGAATTCAGTTTTGTTTTTTTTTAAATTTGATTTATATGCTGCCCTTCTCCGGAGACTCAGGGCGGCTTACAATGCGTTAAGCAAGATGCTTGGCAACTGATTCATATTTATGACGGTCGCAGCGGGGTCACGTCGTGTTTCCCCTTTTGCGATCTTCGGACAAGCAAAGCCGTTGTAAGTTCAAACCGTCACTAAACGAACTGTCGTAAGTCAAGGACTGCCTGTACTCGTTGTTCTCTATTCCAGCGTTGTCAATTGATGCCCAGAAAGTTTTTACTGTTCGTTTCCTCCACTGAAAAATCAGCTGGGCCTTGAGGCCGGGTTGGGTGATAGGACAAAGGGAGATGTTGCCCTCTTAGTAACCTTGGCACGAGGATTTAAGAAAGAATTGCGAAGTCGTCCTAATTTGCCGTCCAAAAGCAAAACAAAACCAAAACAAAAAAAAAAACCCATAAAATGTGCTTTTGGCTATTTTCGGTAGAGAAGGAAGGAGCCTGCTGTTTTCCAACATGCTGAGCTGTAATAAATCTTAACGGTGATGAGAGTTCATTTAGGAAAAGAGGCTTTTGCATTTTTATTTGGGGATGAGTTGGCAAAGGGGGGAGGCAGAAACCTTCTCTGGCGATCTGCTTCTGAATCTGCTGGAGGTCTCAAACCATCCCCAAAGCTGCTTTCGTTTCAAGAGGCAACTGGAGTTTCTGGTTTTTTTCTTTGAAGACGTTTCGCCTCTCGTCCAAGAAGCTTCTTCAGCTCTGACTGGATTGTTCCATTCCCCACCATCCACTCTTTAGAGCTGAAGAAGCGTCTTGGATGAGAAGCGAAACGCATTCCAAGAAAAACCAGAAAGTCCAGTTGCCTCTTGAAAAAGCTCCCTTGGGACAACCATGACCTGGATGACGGAGAATCTCCATAGACATCTCAAACCACCTTTCAAGGCAAGGTTACAGGAATCCCAGCTGGACCTGGTTAGAATCACAAAATCCTAGGGCTGGAAGGGACCTTGGAGGTCATCTAGCCCAACCTCCCTGCCCAAGGCAGTAGTCCTCATCCTATCCTGGACAAATGGCTGCCTGGTTTCTCCTTGAAAAGCTCCAGTGATGGAGCACCCACAACTTCTGGAGGCAAGTCGTTCCAAGGATTAATTGTTCTCACGGTCAGGAAATTTCTCCTTAGTTCCAGGTTGTTTCTCTCCTTCATTAGTTCCCATCTGCCCATAATTCAATGCCCCCCACACACCCTGCGCATCTGCACACCACCCCCCCCCCCCGTGCTACCACCGCTTTTGGCACATGATGGCAAAAAGGTTAATGGTGGGCCCGTTAGGCCTGTTTTTCATCCTCCCCAGACTCCAGAGGCTTCTTTGGAGCCTGGGGAGGATGAAAACAGCCTTCCCCACCCACCCAGAGGCCCTCTGGAGGCCGGAAATGGCTCATTTCCCACTTCCAGTGGGCCCGAAAGGCGCAAAAATCAGCTGGCTGGTGCGTACATGCACGCTGGAGCTGAGTTAAGGCAACGCTCATGTGCCCACAGATATGGCTCCATGTGCCTGTGGCACCCGTGCCATAGGTTAACCATCATGGCCGTATACCATTTCAGACAAATGATTATCCAAACTCTTCCTAAAAACTTCCAGTGTTGGAGCACCCACAACTTCTGGTGGCAAGCTGTTCCACTGGTGAATTGTTCTCAGTGTCAAGAAACTTCTCCTTAGTTCTAGGTTGCTTCTCTCCTTGATGAGTTTCCCTCCCTTGTTTCTTCTCCTGCCCTCAGGTGCTTTGGAGAATAAGTCAACCCCCACTTCCATATGAAAACCCTTGGAGGATGCTATCAGATCTCCCCAAAAACCTTCTCTTTGTGAGGGTAGATATACCCAGTTCCTGCAACCGTTCATCGTATCGTGTAGCCTCCAGAGCTCTTCTCACCGTGGTGGCTGCTTTCTCTAGAGCCTCAGAATCTTTTTTGTATCGTAATAATCCTTGGCAAGATCAGACTCAGCTGGGCTGCCAGCTTAAGCTAGGAAACAAATTTGCTCACAGCCAGGATCTGCCACCTGAACATCTGAGGCAACCCTGGGTTTTATTTTATTTGCTTGTTTATTACAAATAGCACTGCGGAGTCAATTCCAAAAGGTTCAGTAGAATAGAGCTGGAAGGGACCTTGGAGGTCTTCTAGTCCAGCCCCTTGCTCAAGCAGGAGACCCTATAATACCATTCTGGGTAAATGGCTGTCCAATCTCATCTTAAAAGCCTCCAGTGATTAAGCACCCATAACTTCTGGTGGCAAGCTGTTCCACCAGTTAATTGTCCTCACTGTCAGGAAGTTTCTCCTTAGTTCTAAATTGCTTCTCTCCTTGATTAGTTTCCACCCATTGCTTCTTGTCCTGCCTTCAGGTGCTTTGGAGAATAATTTGACCCCCTCTTCCTTGTGGCAGCCCCTCAAATCCTGGAATCCTGCTATTTCCTTCTTCAGTACCTTGGAGGGCAGTGGGACAAATCTAGTACCCATGTGGAATAATTTCTCTGAGCCTCGGTTCTTTGATCTGCAAAATAGTTTAATGATGATGCTACGGAGATTTTAATGAGGACCAATGAGTTGTTTTTTTCTTTTTTTCAACCCCTGCTGGAGATTGTATATGTGCCATTAGTAGGATTTAGTGCAGCTGCAATGATTTTGCAGTTTGGCTGAATGCTATTTTAGGTAAGTGATAGATTAGAAGGAATGTGAGTGTGGTTCAAGACTACTTTTAGCCACAGAAATTCACTGGCTGGCTTGGGTTCAAAGCACACCCTTCCTTTTCAAAAACCGGCTCTCAACATTACAGTAATATTATGGAGAAGGTCTTTCTCCTATATGCTGCCTTGAACTCTTGGAGGAAATCAAATAAATAAGAGCCAGCTTGGTGCTTCCTGGCCTAGAAACCAGAAGGCGGTGAGTTCTAGTTCCACCTTAGGCATGAAAGCCGGCTGGGGGACTTTGGACCATCCCCAGGAGACCCTGAGTTCTAATCCTGCCTTAGCCAGGAAAGCCAGATGGGTGGCCTTGGCCCAGTGGTAAAATGTAAAATTTGTTACTACCGGTTCTGTGAGCGTGGCTTGGTGGTGGTGGGGGTCATGTGACTGGGTTGGCGTGCCCAACTTTTTATTTTTTAAAACTTTTGTTAGGATATGGTTCAAGCCTAACAAGTTGTCCAGGCAATATATGTGTTCTGTAACTTTAATATGAATATGTATTGTGTGACTTTAAGGCTTTACTGCTGATTCATTGTAAGGCTGAGTCATGCTGTAATTAGATAATCACTGTTGTAAACGTATTTAAGAAAGGTACTGTAACGTATTCAGTTGATGATATGCTACCATTGTGTGTGGAGTTGCTATCATTGTGCTATCATCGTTGGATGGATCTGCTACCATCGTGGTTTGTTACCAGAGTGAGTTTGTTATTCTAACCAACTACTGTTTGTGTGGTAGAAGATTTTTGTATCACTGGATTGATTTAACTGGCAAAGACGTGGATTGATTTAAAGACTATGAGATTGTTTTTTCACTATAAAGTAAACTTTTGATAAACCAGTTTGCACATCTCTTATTCATTGCTCTCAGCAACGTTTCTCTGTGCTCTACACTGTGCTGGTTGGTAACACAACAACAATATCCTTAACAACTTTTAAAACAATTAACCATCAACCATTAGCTCCAGTCAATGGTATTTATGATACATTTTAAAATGTTCAGTTGACTGAGTTTCATGTTTAATAAATAAAGTAAATAATAATTATTACAGGTATACCTCAACTTACAATCCCTTGTTTAACGACCCTTCAAATTTTACAGTCCTCACTTTTTTGACCGTTGCAACATCCCCACAATTACGGGACGAAACTTTGGTTGCTTGCCTGGCAAGCAAAGTCAACGCGGGAAGCCAGATTCGCTTATCGACCGTGTGATTGGCTTAACAACTGTAGCGACATCCTTAACAGCCATGGCAAAAAAGACCCTATCACGGGGCAGAATTCACTTAACAACTGCCTTGTTTAGCCGTGGAAATGTTGGGCTCAATTGTGTGCGTAAGCCGAGAGCTCTCTGTGAGGCCAAAGACAGATGATGCCGTATGGCAGAGATCTTCAAACTTGGCAGCTTTAAGGCTTGTGGACTTCAACTCCCAGAATTCTCCAGCCAGCTCGTTACGCACGGTCACTCATGCCCTCGTCACCTCCCGCCTGGACTATTGCAATGCTCTCTACATGGGGCTCCCCTTGAGGAGCACTCGGAGGCTCCAACTGGCGCAGAGTGCGGCCGCGCGGGTGGTAATGGGAGCGACATGGCGCTCCCATGTAACACCTCTCCTGCGCGAGCTGCACTGGCTCCCGGTGGTCTTCCGGGTGCGCTTCAAGGTTTTGGTTACCACCTTTAAAGCGCTCCATGGCTTAGGACCTGGTTATCTACGGGACCGCCTGCTACCACCAATAGCCTCCCACTGGCCAGTACGCTCCCATAGAGAGGGGCTCCTCCGGGTGCCGTCAGCCAAACAGTGTCGACTGGCAGCCCCCAGGGGGAGGGCCTTCTCTGTGGGGGCACCCACCATCTGGAATGAGCTCCCCCCGGAGATACGGAGGATCCCGGATCTGCGCACCTTCCGCCGCGCTCTAAAGACCTTACTATTTCACCAGGCGGGCCTGGCCTAATCTCTTCCCTTTTTTAAATATGTAAATTTTAATCTGTTTTTAAATTATTGGGGTGTTTTAATCTGTCTGGGCCAAAATGATTTAATTTGATTTTATCTGGTTTTTAAATTTTTTGTATCTATGTATTTTATTATTTGGCTGTTCACCGCCCTGAGTCCTTCGGGAGTAGGGCGGTATACAACTAAACTAAACTAAACTAAACTAAACTAAACTAAACAAGCCTTAAAGTTGCCAAGTTTGAAGACCTCTGCCGTACGCAAATGATAATGATAATCGCCTTCCTGTGACTTTGCAGTGCTCCAAGACCTACTCGAGTCAGTTCCTGGACATCTTCCACGCTCACCACATGGCGGTGGACGCCGTGAGCTGGAATCCCTTCCACCCCAAGGTCTTCATTTCCTGCAGCTCAGACTGGACCGTGAAGATCTGGGATCACACCATCAAGTAGGTGCCTCCAGCCCAGGGGTGGGCTCTAAATTTTTTTACTACCGGTTCTGCGGGCGCGGCTTATTTTGTGGGCGTGGTTTGATGGTCATGTGACAAGCAGTTCTTTAGGATTTAGCAGAGGTATTGGTCTACCAGGCTTTTAAGTGCTTGCAGAGCCGTACCGGTCTACCCATTTGTTTTTTGGAGTGTTCCGGTCTACCACCACACGGCCTTTTACCACTGATCAGCTGTAGGGCGGCCCTTTGAAGCGCCGCCGCAAAAGTTTAAACCAATGGTGAAATGTAAAATTTGTTACTACTGGTTCTGTGGGCGTGGCTTGGTGGTGGTAGGGTAATGTGATTGGGTGGGCGTGGCCAATTCTTTTTTTTTTTTTTTAACTTTTAAAACCATTTTTTCTACCGCCTCTTCGGCGAAGAGGTTGTAAAAAAAATGCTTTCAAAAGCCTTTGATGATCCCAGCTGAGCCCCGCAATCATCAGAGCCTTTTTTTTTTAACTTTTAAAAGCATTTTTTCAGCCGAAAAGGTTGAAGAAAAAATGCTTTTAAAAGTAAAAAAAAAAGTCTCTGATGATTGTGCAGCTCAGTTGGGCATGGGGGGGTGGGCAGGGATTTTTGCTACTGCATCTCCGAACCACCCGCCTCAATCGCTACCGGATCAGGCGATCCGGTCCGAACCGGGAGCATTTCACCCCTGGTTTAAACAGTTTTTTGCCGCTCTGCCATCACCGAGAGCATCGGAAACCGCTTTCAGGCAGCTTGCCCAGTTCCTGCAACCATTCATCGTATATTTTAGCCTTCAGTCTCCTAATCATCCTGGTTGCTCTTCTCTGCACTCTTTCTAGAGTCCCAACATCTTTTTTTATAGTGTGGTGACCAAAACTGAATGCAGGACTCTAGGTGTGGCCTTACTAAGGCTTTATAAAGTGGTATTAGGACCTCATGTGATCTTGATTTTTGAGGATCGCTTGTTCTCCTTTTAGGAAACTTCTCAGTGGTGCTTCTTGATGGCTTTAGCTTCTGGAAAACATCTGCTGAGTTGAACTTTCCTGCTTTTCTTTCTGGCTTTTGGCTTTCTCTCTACAACCAGCTTTCCTTGGGTGCCTGATCTAGTTTTCTGCCAGGGCCATGCTTATTTGGACCTCCCTTGGCCCTGTAGAAGCTATCCCCTCCCTGGGCAGGAGAAAATCCTGCAGCTCCACCTGACCTGTTGGATCTTCTGTTTGCAGGACACCCATGTTTATCTACGACCTGAATTCTGCAGTTGGTGACGTGGCTTGGGCGCCTTATTCTTCCACCGTCTTTGCGGCTGTAACCACCGATGGGAAGGTAAGAGGTGGCTCCAGCATGTGATAAACCCCAGGATTCCAACAGGTGAAGAAGGCGAGAGGGATCTTAGAGGTTCAAGGGAGAGCAAGGACGACACTAGAGGGGTCCAAGACCATCATATTCCCCAAGCTATGCACCTCATTTCAATATTTCCCGTACCAAAGTCAAGTGCCGAAAGATTAATATTGCTATGTCCTTTGATGGTGTTAAAGATTGTGGTTGGATGTAAGCTGTTCCAACTAAAGCTGCCTTCTGCAATTGACCGATGGGGATTTTGTCAATTCCAGTGGTGTTCAAATGGGGCTCTATTATTACGGTTCATCGTAGAGTCAGAGTTCAGACTGAATTTGACATTTTTATCCACCTATCGAGTCCTTTCCAAGGACCTGGGATAAGCAGATGTGAACGTTTGATGGTGTTAAAGGTCTCCAGATGTTAGCTTTTCCAAGTAAAGCTGCCTTTTGCAATTGACTGTTAGGGCTGAGGGTGTTCCTGTGATGCTCCAGATGTTTTGGGACTGCACCCAAGGAGCCTATGACTATTGGTGATCGCTTTGCTTTCTTTGGTCACAGTTGTTTTATTTCTATTTTCTATTTTGTGATCTTCTGTAGTTCTTTCTCTTCTATTCTGCCACATCCACTATCCAGCCTTTTTGGTCTTTTTTATCAACAAATCTTTATTTATTGAGTTATAAAGTAATATAAAAGACATAGTACAAAGTAAATAGGAAAGGAATGGGGAAGGGAAGGGGAAGGAGAAGTGAGGAAAGATAAGATAAGATAAGATAAGATAAGATAAGATAAGATAAGATAAGATAAGATAAGATAAGATAAGATAAGATAAGATAAGATGATAAAGAAAGAAAGAAAGAAAGAAAGAAAGAAAGAAAGAAAGAAAGAAAGAAAGAAAAGAAAGAGAAGCATTGACTTCCGACTTTCTCTGTTACTGTAAAATAAGGCATCAACATTAAATCATCACTTTTTCCTTTTTCCTAATAATATAAGCAAGCCATTGCTATAAAGATCTGTCAGTCCAATCTGTTAAACCCAAAATCACAGTTTCATTCTTCTCCATATTAAGCACGAAGTTGTTGTGGTCCATCAGCAGCCTGTGGAGCTGGCAGCAGAGTCGGACAGTGAGGAGTCTGGGGAGGAACATGGGCCAGTCCTGGAGTCTGGGAAAGGCTCGGACGAGGGCTCTGCGTCAGAGGCAGAGAAATGGCCATCTGGGAGGTACGTGCTGCCTCCGAAGCCTCCAGAATCAGACCTCAGCAAGGCAGAGGAGCAGGGGACGCCTGCATGCGCAGAGCTGCCACAAGGCAAGAACAGTTAAAACAAAAGGGACGACTCAAGAGTAAGGCCTGGAGATGATTGGCCCCTCCCATAAGGCTTAAAAGAGAAGCTAACGGGACATGAGACTTTGCAGGAAGCAACTTTGTTAATTCTGGTCGGTTTAAAGCCTGAAGCTTTGTTTGATTCTGGACTCCGTGTGACTTTGCCAATTAGGCCTTTGGCAGCGTGTCAAGGGAGATAAAAGTGGGTGATTATCAGCCTTATCCCGAAGGACTCTTTACAACTCTTTGGGACTCATCTGTGAATGAATAGAATTCACAGCTGTTAAAATAAAACAGGTTTTTGGGACTGCTCGTGTGTTTTACTGACTCAGGAAGCCTAGGTCACAACAGAAGTTCAGCAGCGGTCTCCATGTGAAAACAAAAGCACTTATATTCTTTTCTTTAATCAAAGTGGTCAGTTTTGCCATTTCAGCCAACTCCATCAACTTCTGCAACCATTCGTCCATGGTGGGAATCGAAGTCTCCTTCCATCTTTGTGCATACAAGAGTCTTGCTGCTGTCAACATATATAGTGACAAAGTTCCAATTTTTTTCTCTAGCTCTTTTTCCATTAAACCCAAAAGGAAAAGTTCTGGTTTCATTTTTAATCTCCATTTTCAAAAAAAAATGGTATTAAGATACGAATCCTACTCCATGTGTTACGTGTCAGGTGCCTGTCCGTTTGAACTCTAAAGTCACTGTTGTGGCCCGTCAGCGGCCTGTGCAGTTAGTTGCTGATTCTGACAGCAAGGAGACTGGTTCGGTATTGCGCCAGCAGCCTATGCAGCTGGCGCTCAAGTCGGACAGTGAGGAGGCTGGAGAAGATGTGGTGCCAGAGGCGGGGATTCAGCCAGGGCCTTCAGAACCTCCAGAAGCTTCCATGGGTGTAGAGGAAGAGGAGGAGGAGCCTCTTCTCGATGCACGAGTGCGCAGAGCTGTTAAAAGGCAGGAGTGGCTCCTCGAGAGTAAGGCTTGGGGCTAATTGGCCACTCCCCTAGCCTATTTAAGGAAGGACAACGACTGATGCAATTTGCAGGAAACAACTTTGTTCATATTCCTTCGCGTGTTGATTTCAGAAACGTTTGATTCAGCTCTTGCTTCTCTCTTGTCAGTTGTCGTGCAAATTGCTTCTGGGCATTCTGCCAACCACAGTAAGATTACGGTTATCTGAAATACTGTGCCTCAGAATTGAGTTATTATTCTTTGGATTCTTGTTGGCTGTTAATGAATTTAAATTAACAGCTCTTGTTCAGAAAAGACTGATTTATTGTACTTGTGTTCGAACAACTACTAAGAAAGCTCATTAGTAGTCCTTAATTAGTAAACTAAGGTTTGTACGGACTTTGGGTGTGCTGCGTTCTTTGGGGTCCGTAGCTGGGGCAAAACAGTCTCAGAGCAATTTAACGTCTTCATTTTCTACGACTTTCTCTATTTTATGATCCCACCAGTTCTTGCTGGCAGGCAAATAATATTTCTTGCAGATCTTCCAATGCACTATTGTTGTTACTTTGTCACGCCGTTGCTTGTAGTCAGTTGGGGCGATCTTCTGGCAAGTGGTCCACTGTTTATTATTATTATGGTTTGTGTCACAGCTGGACAGATTTTTAGAGCCTTTTTATCAACCCGTCCAGTCCTTCCCAAGGCAGACGTGAATGTTTGGTGGTGTTAAAGGTCTTGTCTCCGGATGTAAGCTTTTCCAAGTAAAGCCACCTTTTGCAATTGACCGATGGGGATCATGTCAATGCTGATGGTTTGTAAACGTTACCACTTGCTTTCGAATTGTTTTTATTTATTTATTTATTTATTTATTGAATTTATATTGCCGCCTGTTGTGGTCCACCAGTAGCCTGCGGAGCTGGCAGTGGAGTCGCACAGCGATAAGGCTGAGGAAGAACAGGGGCCAGTACTGGAGGCTGGGGAAGGCCGGATGAGGGCTATGGGTCGGAAGCAGAGATGGGGCCAGGGCCATCGGGAGTGATGTGTGGACTCTGGAGCCTCCAGAGGCTGACAGTAGAGAGGCAGAGGAACGCAGAGGAACAGAAGGAGCCTGTTCCTAGTGCACACATGAGAAGAGCTGCCAGAATACCAAGAGCAGCTAAAGCAAAGAGGACGACTCGGGAGTAAGGCCAGGAGATGATTGGCCCCTCCCATAAGGCTTAAAAGACTAGCAACGATTCTTGGGCTCTTTGTCGGAAAACAACGTTGATAGACTTGTTTTTGTCTTGCTGCACTTATCTCTTGTTGGCGTCTTCTGCTTCTTAACTTTTGCCAAGAAAAGCCTTTGGCAGTTTGCCTAATTATACCAAGGTTGGTGATTAGACTGGAGAATTTGTGTTATGAAGAATTTTTTTTTATTTAGTTTGGACTACGCTGAGAATGAGTTAATTCTCAGCTGTTCTAATAGAGTCTGTTTGTTTTGGAACTGTTTGCGTCTAATACTATCTACTTGGGCCTGGGTCACAACACCGCCTATTCGCCCATGGCAACTCAAGGCAGCTTACAGAATAAAAGACCACATTTAAAACAATAAAAACTAACAAAAAGAATCAAATAAATTAATATGCTACATTATAAAAAAATCACCCCACAACTCCCAACCCCTGCCCCGGCAACAACACATCACACGAGACATTTAATGGGCTCCATCCCGCTGTGGGTTCCCCACGCCCGCTGGCAGAACCAGAACTTCAGTGCCTTTTGGAAGGTGTTAGAGTGGGGGCCATTCTAATCTCTGAGGTGATGATGTTCCAGAGAGAGGGAGCCACCACAGAGAAGGCCCTACTTCTGGGTCCCACCAGGTATATCTCCCACCGGGATGGGACCCGCAACATCCCTGCCTCCCTGCTCTGGTGGGTTGGGTGGATGTGACCGGCAAGAGACGGTCCCTCAGATCCCCTGGTCCCAAGCCATGAAGGGTTTAAAGGTGACAACCAGCACCTTGAATAGCTTCAGAGTTGACAATTGGACTCTCGGGGACCCCTCGGAGGGATGGCAACGGGTCCCGAGCAGCAATCTGGAAATGGTGAAACCACAAAAATCTCCTTTATCTCACCTCAGTGGCTCTTGCTAGCGTAAACTCTGCCCTTTCTCCCTCCTGATCTAATTTGTCTGGAGCTTTGCTCAGGAGTCCTGTCTGAAAAGCCCTTCCCCTTGCTTGTCATTCTGGGAAGGGTAAGATCGATTTTCAGCAACGTAGGAAAATCGTCCCCGGATGCCCCGCCTTTTCCCGCCAGTGGAGAGTTGGTAATAAATCTTCCTGCGGAAACTTCAGGCTGGAATAAATCTTCACACAGGAGGAACTGTGGACCAGAGGGCTCAATCAACACAACCTCCACAAAGCTGAAAATACAGAGCTATGCTTCTCTCTTCCCTCCGTCGTGGAGGTCTAGAGAAATTTCACACGCATCTCTGTAATGGTTTAACAGATTAAGGAGCCTGGATAGCTCAGCAGCCTAATGCAGTGTAATTTAACTCCAGCTGTCTGCAATTAGTAAGTTCGAATCTCCCCAGGCTCAAGGTCGACTCAGCCTTTTATCCTTTCTAAGGTAGGTAAATTGAGGACCCAGTTTGTGGGGGCAATAAGATGACTTTGTGTAAATATACAAAAGTATGAAGGCTATTGCTTAGCACACTGTAAGCCGCCCTGAGTCTCCGGAGAAGGGCGGCATATAAATCAAATTTTAAAAAATAAAATAAAAATAAAAATAAAAATTAACAGAGTTGGAATGGACCTTGTAGGTCATCTAGTCCAACCCCCACCAAAGGAGACCTTACAACCTTTCAGAAAGAGAGAGAAAGACAGCGAGCGGGCGAGGGCAAGCAAGGAAGGAAGGATAGAATAAAATAGAATAGAATAACAGAGTTGGAAGGAACCTTGTAGGTCATCTAGTCCAACCCCCTGCCCAAGCAGAAGACTTTATACCATTTCTGTCAGAGGGCAGTTCAGTCTCTTCTTGAAAGCCTCCAGTGATGAAGCTCCCACAACTTCTGAAGGCAACTTCAGTTCCATCGGTTGATTGTTCTCACTGTCAGGAAATTTCTCCTTATTCCCAGATTGAATCTCTCCTTGATCAGTTTCCATCCATTGTTCCTTGTCTGGCCTTCAGGTGCTTTGGAAAACAGCTTGGCCCCTTTCCTCCTCTCTGTGGCAGCCCCTCAAATATTTCAAGATTGGTATCCTGTCTCCCCTGGTCCTTCTCTTCACTAGACTAGCCAGGTCCGGTTCCTGCAACCGTTCATCGTATGTTTTAGCCTCCAGTCCCCTAATCAAATAGTACATGGGAATGAGCCTTGGAAGGCCGGATGAAGAAATGTTGCGTAGGGCAGATATCCCCAACCTTTCCAGCTCGGTGGCCCAGCCTGGCGCAAGGGGTGTAGGGGGCGTGTGAGTGGCAGGCGCCCATGCACACACACAGCTCCATTTGTGCAAACGGTGCACATGGGCACCCCCCACACGTGAATGGAGCTTCATGCACGAGCAGACAGTGCATGTACTCGCATGCAAAGCTCCGCTGGCACGAGGGGCTGGCATTTGTGCTCACGCGCGAAGGAGGGTGGTTGAGTGGAGGGCACTTGCGCTTGCACGAATGGAGGTGTGCACACAAGTGTGCACTTGCCTGCCACTTGTACGAGGGGAATTTCACATATGTGCACTTGCCCCTTTCTCCCCCGGCCTGGTTTCGAACACATTCAAGAGAGAAGCAACCTGAAATTGAGAAGAAACTTCCTAACAGTGAGGACAATTAACCAGTGGAACTGCTTGCCACCTGAAATTGTGGGCGCTCCATCACGGGAGGTTTTTAAGAAGAGACTTGTCTGAAATGGGATGGATAGGGTCTCCTGCATGAGCAGGGGGCTGGACTAGAAGACCTCCAAGTTCCCTTCCAGCTCTATTCTGATTGATTGATTAATCAAGGAGAGAAGCAACAGAGAATTAAGGGGAAACTTTCTGACAGTTACAAGAATCAATCAGTGGAACGGCTTGCCTCCAGAACAGGGGTGAAATCCAGCAGGTTCTGACAGGTTCTGGAGAACCGGTAGCGGAAATTTTGAGCAGTTCGGAGAACCGGCAAATACCACCTCTGGCTGGCCCCAGAGTGGGGTGGGAATGGAGATTTTGCAATATCCTTCCCCTGCCATGCCCACCACATCAAACCACGCCCACCAAGCCAAACCACGCCCACCAAGCCACACCCACCAAGCCAAACCTCGCCCACCAAGCCATACCACACCCACCAAGCCACGTCCACCAAGCCACACCCACAGAACCGGTAGTAAAAAAAATTGGAATTCCACTATGGTTATGGGTGCTCCATCATGGGAGATTTTCAAGAAGAGACCAGATAACCATTTGTCTGGAACGGTACAGGGTCTCCTGCCTGTACAGAGGGTTGGACTAGAAGACCTCCAAGTTCCCTTCCAACTCTGCTTTTCTGAGGCGGCTAATTTAAGCTGAAGGCTGGAGTGGGCCGGGGTTATTGAGTCATTTGTTCCTATGCAGCTGGACTTAACACTTAAAAATCAATTAAATGCCTTGACTAACCGTCAAGGCATTTAATTTCTGCATTCCTCGCATGTTGTCATCTGGCAGGCTGCCCGTGGGAGTCTCTGACACACTCCTTATTCTCTGGTAGTAGTAGAGTTGTGACACGATAGACAAGCGCGTCTATTTTTGCCCTTCCGGTTTTTTGAAACTCCCTGCAAATAAGGAGAGTAGTGTGAGCGAAATTAAGGCTTCCAGATTCCATCACTTTTCCTCTTGGAAGTGTGAGACACACAGGCAGCAAATCCAGCTGCCCAGAGGGAGGGCGAAAAAACCACTCACTCACTTCTTTGAATTCTGTAGGAAACTGTAGACGGTGTCTCGAGGCGACAGTCTGACCTTCCAGAGTCTGTCCTCAGAATACAGAATAACAGAGTTGGAGGTCTTCTAATCCAACCCTTAAGCAGGAGATCCTGTACAATTTCAGACAAATGGTTGTCCAATCACTTTTTGAAAACCTCCAGTGTGTTGTGGTCCGCCAGCAGCCTGTGGAGCTGGCAGCGGAGTTGGACAGTGAGGAGGCTGGGGAGGAACATGGGCCAGTCCTGGAGTCTGGGGAAGGCTCGGACGAGGGCTCTGCGTCGGAGGCAGAGATGGTTCCAGGGCCATCTGGGACTGATGCACGGACTCCGGAGCCTCCAGAGTCAGACAGCAGAGAGGCAGAGAAACAGGAGCCTGTTCCTAGTGTGCACATGCACAGAGCTGCCAGAAGGCAAGAACAGTTAAAAGAAAAGGGACGACTCAGGAGTAAGGCCTGGAGATGATTGGCCCCTCCCATAAGGCTTAAAAGAGGAGCAAAGGCACGTGGGCCCTTTGCAGGAAAGCAACGTTGTTAATTCTGTTCCCAGTCGGCATCTCTGTTTGATTCTGGACTCCGTGTGGCTTTGCCAAGTAGGTCTTTGGCAGCGTGTCGAGGGAGATAAAGGTGGGTGATTATCCCGAAGGACTTTTTGCAACTAATTGGGACTCAGCTGTGAATGAACGTAATTCACAGCTGTTGCAATAAAAGATGTTTTTGGGACTAGTCGTATGTTTAATGACTCAGGAAGTCTAGGTCACAACACAGTGATGGAGCACCCACAGCATCTGAAGGCAAGCTGTTGCTCTGATCAATTAAGAGAATAATGGAATACCAGAGTCGGAAGGGACCTTGGAGGTCTTCTAGTCCAACCTCAAGCTCAGGCAGAAATGAGGAAACCCTACCATTTCAGACAAATGGTAGTCCAATCCTTTCTTAAAAACCTCCAGTGATGAAACACCTGTCAGTCCTGGAAGACATCTTTTATTTCTGGAGTAAAAGTAATTTTACACCTTCTGGAGACAAGCAGTCCCCCAGGTTAATTGTTAGGAAGTCTCTCCTTAATTCCAGGGTTGCTTTCCATCCATCGCTTCTTGGCTTGCCTTCTGGTGCTTTGGAAAATGTACGTTTCTCTTGTTTGGATGAAGTATGTTCAGATCCATTTGCTCGACATCGGTCCATCTCCAAGGCCCTGCCTAAAGAGACGAGAAGAACCATGGCATGGACCAGCAGCAGTCCAGGGCAGGACTAAATGACCTACAAGGTCCCTTCCAACTATGTTAATCTATAAATAGAGGGCTTCTCTGTTTTATATCCCTCCTCCACTTATTTCTTCCTTATATCAATTGGCAGGTCACCAGATTTTTGCTCGGCTTGTTATTGTCTTGGTTTCTGACTCATCCATAATAACTCTTGTGGTGATCGGAGATCTGGTGGCCTTCAGAATTGTCCTTTAGAAAGTAACCACAAGATTTCCAAGCCGGGTTGATCTGCTCTGTGGCCAGGCCTGTTTGCAAAGGCTTAACATTCAACTCACGTTTCTTTCTCTCTTCTCCCCCCTCCCCCCAAACACAATAGATCATCTGGAATTATTGAACTGAATATTCATCCTTTCTTCATTATGGAAATGACGGTAAATAACCTCACAGATGTTTAAAGATTTGCTGACCTCGTCTTTCGGGGCAAGCTGACTAAAATTAATAATTTGCTTTTCTTTAAATATTTAAAGTTGCGTTTGGTCCCTGGTCTGGGAATTTTTGAAATGCAGCAATTTTTTCCCCCCCAAATGCAAATGCACATTTGAAAGGGGGGGGGAAGGGGAGTTTTTATCATGGACTGGAAACTTTTCAGTCCAATCTTAGCTACAGTGCGGAAAATGATTTGCAACTGCTACCTTTTGAGATGCTTTTCTGTCCCAGCTCCGGAATTTCTCTGCTGGTTTTCTATCCAAGTCTTAACCAGATTCAGCCCTGCTGAAATATATTTAAGATCAGCCTGACTCAGCTAAATAATTCTGTCCATTAATGCAGTGGTATCAGTAATTCAGTCCATAGAATGACATTTCTATGAATTTGATCCTCTGTGGTTGATCTCATTGCCCATTAAAAATTGACTTGCCTTCAGAAGTTGTGAATGCTCCAACACTGGACGTTTTAAAGAAGAGACCGGACAGCCATTTGTCTCCTGCTCGAGCAGGGGGTTGGACTAGAAGACCTCCAAGGTCCCTTCCAACTCTGTTACTCTGTTAACTAATCAGTGGAACAGCTTGCCTTCAGAAGTTGTGGTGCTCCATCACTGGTGGTTTTTAAGAAGAGATCGGACAGCCAACCTCTTAAGCAAGGGGTTGGACTAGAAGACCTCCAAGGTCCCTTCCAACTCTGTTGTTCGGTTACTAATTTTCAGATTGGAGAGCAGAGAGATGCATTAAGGCCTTAAAATGAGAATAAGGAGACCCTCTCTGATCCATCTTGACCCCCAAAACTTCCTGGATGACTCTGGCCCAATTCCTTTCTCTCTCTCTCTCTCTCTCTCTCTCTCTCTCTCTCTCAGCCAGCCTACCTCACAAGGTTGTCATTGTTTTGTTTTGTTTTTTGAATTTTTTTTTTTAAGGTTGTCATTATTGAGGGGAAATGGGAGGAGGGAGCAGCTCCTAAATAGGTTGGATTTAAATCTAACAAATAAAGCAAATAAATGCTAAGGCATCACTTTGTTTTGTGCTTAAAAAAGGGGATGGGAAACGTGAGTTCTGTTACGCAGGCAGTCTTCGACTTACCATCGAGTCCCAAATTTGTGTTGCTAAGTGAGACAGTTAGGTGAGTCTTGCCCCATTTTGCAACCTTTCTTGCCGCCGTTGTTAAGCGAATCAGCGCAAGTGTGAAGTTGCTAAGACGGTTGTTAAGTGAATCCGGCTTCCCCATTGCTTATCAGAAGGTCAGAAAAGGGGATCACGTGACTGCAGGACACTGCAACCGTCTGAAGTTTGATTGTGTGACCCCGGGGAGGCTGTTGTGGTCGTGTGAAAAACAGCCATCAGTCTTTTTTCAGGGCCGTTGTAACTCCAAACAAACGGTTGTAAAGCTGAGGACCATCTGCAGAAGGACAGAAGGCTCCTGTTTTGTTTAAGGTAGCAACAGCACTTAAGACTTATATACCGCTTTACAGTGCTTTACAGCAGGGGTGAAATGTAAAATGTGTTACTACTGGTTCTGTGGGTGTGGCTTGGTGGGGGGGGGGGTTATGTGATGGGTGGGCGTGGCCAACTGTTTTTTTAAAAAACTTTTCAAAGCATTTTTTCTAATGCTTTGAAAAGCCTCTCTGCCGATCAGGCAACTCAGCTGGGATCGTCAGAGACTTTTCAAAGCATTATTTTTTACCATCTCTTCGGCCAAGAGATTGCAGAAAAAAATGCTTTGAAAAGCCTCTGACGATCCCAGCTGAGCCGCGCGATCATCAGAGGCTTTTTTTTTTTAACTTTTAAAAGCATTTTTTCGTCGGAAGAGGTGGAAGAAAAAATGCTTTTAAAAGTAAAAAAAAAAAGCCTCTGATGATCGCGCGGCTCAGCTGGGCATGGTGGGGGGGGCAGGGATTTTTGCTACCAGTTCTCCGAACCACCCGCCACCATCGCTACCGGATCAGGCGATCCGGTTCGAACCGGGAGCATTTCACCCCTGCTTTACAGCCCTCTCCATAGAGTCATCCTCTTGCTCACAACGATCTGAGTCTTCGCTTTACCATGCTTGGAAGGCTGGAAGGCGGAGTCAACCTTGAGCCGGTCAGGATTGAACTCCTGACAGTTGGCAGAATGCAATACTGCATTCTAAGCACTGCACCACCACCACTCAAAGCTAGCTAGGTAGCTAAGTATGTAGGTAGGTAGGTAAGTAAATATGGATGGATGGATGGATGATAGATAGACAGAACTTAGCAATAGAACTTAGATTTATATACCGCTTCACAGTGCTTTACAGCCCTCTCTAAGCGGTTTACAGAGTCAGCCTTTTGCCCCCAACAATCTGGGTCCTCGTTTTACCCACAGAAGGAGGAAAGGCTGAGTCAGTCAGGATCGAACTGCTGGCAGTGGGCAGAGTTTGCCTGCAGTACTGCATTCTAACCACTGTGCTGCCGTCACTCAGACATAGATGAGAGAGAGAGAGAGTGGTAGGGAGGGAAGGAGGGAGGGAGGGAAGGAGGGAGAGAGAGAGAGAGAGAGAGAGAGAGAGAGAGAGAGAGAGAGAGAGAGAGAGATGAATGGATGGATGGATGGATGATAGAAAGAGAGAATTTAGCAATCACACTTATATACCTCTTCACAGTGCTTTTACAGCCCTCTCTAAGCGATTTACAGAGTCAGCCTCTTGCCCCCAACAATCTGGGTCCTCATTTTACTCACCTCGGAAGGAGGGAAGGCTGAGTCAACCCTGAGCTCCATCAAGATTGAACTCCAGACTGTGGGCAGAGTCATCCTGCAATGCTGCATTCTAATCACTGTGCCACCGTGCCCCCCCTCTTCTCCCTCTCTCTCTCCCTCCCTTTCTTTCTCTTGCTCCCCGCTCTTGCTCTAAGCCAACCCCTCCACCCTCCAGCAACTCCAGCAGCAGCTGAGCAAACTCTGGCTCTGTTTTCAACCGAGGTCTTCGCTGGGTACATATTTCAGAGGCTGGACTCTCTCGGCTGCGTCTCTAAGTCCCACGCCCAAATGACTTCAAATGTCACTTGTGTAAGCTCCTTCCGTGCCTTTTTCCATGCCGGCCAGCAATTGAAATCTGGCTGGAATAGATGGTATGACTGGATAAGTCAAAAAAAAAAAAAAGAGAGAGAGAGCAAATGTAAAAGCTCGTATGAAAATAAAATTAACAAACAGGCACCTTCAACAAGATGCCCTTCATGGCATGGGCCCGGGGTACTTGCAGGACCACCTCCTACTGGCCTCCCACCGCCCAGTGCACTCACATAGGGCTGCCCTCCTCCGGGTGCCGTCGGCCAGGCAATGTCGGCTGGCGACCCCCAGGATGAGGGCATTCTCTGCGGCCGCACCGACCCTCTGGAATGGGTTACCCACCGGGCTCCGGACGGCCCCTGACCTCCGCACTTTCCGCGCCGAGCTGAAAACATGGCTTTTTCAGCAAATTCCCTGATCTGTTGCAAGACTTTTTAATCGTTTGGGGATTTTTTAATTGATTAATTTTAGTATTGCATTGTTGTATTGTTTTTATCTTGTGAGCCGCCCTGAGTCCTACAGGAGAAGGGCGGCATATAAATTTTGAAAAATAAATAAATAAATAAATAAATAAACAAGATAAATTTTTTTTTTTGGCTGTTCACCGCCCTGAGTCCGAAAGGAGAAGGGCGGTATAGAAATTTGAATAATAAATAAATAAATAAATGATATAATAAGTCACTTTCTTTATACATATATATAGATATGAAGATGACAGGGTTGTGAGCCTGTCGAAACGTTGCTAGAAAGAAAAACTTTTAAGGTACTGGTAGGATTTTTATTCCAACAAGCTGGTCTGGCCTAACTCTCCCTTTTAAATTGGGTTTTAAATGTTTTACATAAATTGGATGTTTTTAAATTTGTTTTTGAGCCCAAATTATTTAATCTATTTTTAATAGCTTTTAACTTTTGTATGTTATTTGTATTTTTATCTTGGCTGTTCACCGCCCTGAGTCCTCTGGGAGTAGGGCGGTATATAAATATGATAAAATAAATAAAATAAATAAATAAATTTTAGCTAAGATTTTAAAGGACCTTGCAGAGTGCTCTGTAAGGATTTGTGGAAGATTTTAAGCTGGGATTTTAACCAGAATTTTAAACATTTTAACTAATTTATTTAACATGACGCGGGAAAACACCCGAGATTTTAATTTTTTGTATATACACACCCGCGAAAACTTAAGAAGACAGATATATAGTTATAGATATTTAGTCTGTTCGTTTGGTTTTGTATTGTTTTTTACTGTTTTATTGTTTTGTATATAAATGTATTTTGTATGATTTTACCTTTTTATGTTTAATAAAGTTTGTTTAAAAAAAAAAAAAAGAAATCTGGCTGGAGCGGAAAGCATGGGGTGACAGAGCTAAGAAAAGCTAGAGGTGTGACTATCCAGAGATGATGGGCCTAGGACAGTGATGGCTAACCTTTTTGCTGTTGTGTGCCAAAAGCATGGGGAATGTGTGTGTGTGGGGGGGGGTGTCACACACATGCGTGCTCACACCCATAATTCAATGTGCCCCGCCCCCCCCGCACATGCACACATGACCCCCTTGTGCTCCCCCGCTTTTGGCACGCAATGGCATGGTGGGCACAGGAGGCCCATTTTTCACCCTCCCCAGGCTCCAGAGGCTTTCTCGGAGCCTGGGGAGGGCTAAAACAGCCTTCCCCACCTACCAAAGGGCCTCCGGAAGTTGGAAACGGCCCATTTCCCGACTTCCGGTGGGCCCGGAAGGCCTGAAAAATCAGCTGGCCAGTGCGTGCATATGCGCTGGAGCTGAGCTAGGGCAATGCTCGCGTGATCACAGATATGGCTCCGCGTGCCACAGTTTCGCCATCACGGACCTAGGAGCTGTGTTACCCCTTCCAGGAAATGCGATCTTGATTTCCTCCAGGGAGGCATCCTTGCCCAAAGGTCTGCATGAGGAGGAGGAGGAGGAGGGGGTTATCCATTCAGTCGTGTCTGACTCTTGGCGATTGTAAAAGTCGTAAAATGGGGCAAAAGTAGCTTAACAAATGTCTTGCTTAGCAACCTAAGCTTTGGGCTCCATTGTGGTCGTATGTGGAGGACCACCTATAAAGACTCTTAAGAGAGAGAGAGCTTTGCAAGATGTCGTTTTGGAACCAAGCACATCAGCAGGCCTAATACAGGTAGTCCTTGACTTGCAACCACAACGGAGCCCCAAATTTCCGTTACTAAATGAGGAAGCTGTTAAGTGAGTTGTGACCTATTTTACGTCCTTTTTGCCACAGTTGTTAAGTGAATCTGGCTTCTCCCATTGTGTTCTGATCTGAGTCACGCTGGCGAGGCGATTGTTAGTTCAAGTCAGTTTATTACTCACTTACACAGTGTGCAACAACTCACCAAGGGGTCTGGTTAAGCTCCGGACCACTTTCCCTCAGTAATTTCCTTAAGAAACTAATTAAGGAGAGAAGCAACTTAGAACTAAGGAGAAGTTATGAATGCTCCAACACTGGAAGTTTTTAAGAAGAGATTGGATAACCATTTGTCTGAAGTGGTACAGGGTTTTCTGCCTGAGCAAGGGGTTGGACTAGAAGACCTCCAAGGTCCCTTCCAGCTCTATTCTGTTCTGTTCTGTTCTGTTCCGTCCCATCCCATTCTTTATTCTTACTCCTATATATTAAATATAGGTAGGAGAGCAAACTTTCATCCTATCTGTTAAGAAAGCTTTTGCATCCTTTCGTGGAGTTTAATAGAGCCATGCTGAAAAATCCTATTGAAAGTGAATTTAGCTGCACCTGAGTCCTTTTAGCAAATCCACCCCCCTTCCTTCCTGCGCTGAGATACCCATTAGCATAACAAGCTTCTGCCTCCCCACCACCACCACCGTAAATTCCTTTAACAGCCCCTCTGGATTGTATCATCAGGGCTCATAATCCCAGCACCAACTGCTGTGTTTCTGCACCACTGCAAGGGCCGACACGCCCTGAATGCTAAGCGCTCGTCGCTTACCTGGTGATCCCAGACGTTGGATCAATTAAGGGTCTGCAGCTCTTCCTCAGGCTGCTTTTGAGTTGCTCTGCCCCTTAATTAAGGATTAAGACAGCAGTGGCAAGCTTGGATGAAGAATGAGCTAGAAGCTTTCCTGCAAGTTTTTTTTGTTTTGGCTCCTTCTGTCCAAACTCTAGGACTTATCACCCTTTATCTTGACTGAGTGATAAATCTATGACTGGGTTTAACAATGAAGCTCAGAGGCCACCCACAGTCCTCCTCCTCCTCCCTGCGAGACCCACTACCTTGTAGCACTGATGATGTTACCTAGTTGGGTCATGAAATGTCTGTAAAAAACAACCAAGCTCAGAGAGCACCGATCCCACAGTCCTCCTCCTCCTTGTAACAGGAATGGAAGCAGGACCTGTCATACTGACTTTCAAGAAATTTTGAAGAAACTTTGGAAAAAGTCCCAGAGAAGAGCAACTAGAATGATTAGGGGCCTGGAGACTAAAACATATACGCCACTCAGGAGCCTGAGTGGCGTAGGAGGCTAATGCCTCCTAAGGTAGCATTTAACATCCAGCTGCCTGCAATTACTGCGAGTTCAATTCTTACCAGGCTCAAGGTCGACTCTAATGTAAATGAAGCGGGCTCTGATAGATGACCACTGGATAACTTTCTATTCACTCTATTCTAAAAAGCAATGCATCCGGTTGGAAAAAGTACAAACTCAGCCAAAATCCTTTTGGTACCTCTAGGAGGCCTCTAAGTTGTCAGAAGAAAGGAACATTCTAATGACATACAGCTTAAAGGTTGGTTAGGTCAAGGGGATCCACATGAGTTAAAAGTTGTCTGTCATCAGAAGATGATTTGAGTCTATGCTTCAGTAATCTACAAAAAGAATTATAACTGTTGGCAAATAAAATGAAACAGTAATTAGGAAGTGTCAATTAAAAATGACAAATGTATATGATCACATAAACTGCTGAGTTAACAGAATCCTTTGTCTAGAAGGGTATAAAACCATTGTACCTAATTTCTGTCTTTTGTTCAACACTTCATGTACAGAGCTTTGAACCTATTGCGCAATATACAAATTGTCTCTGATTAACCCAAAAGTTGTGTTGGTCTTATTAAATCCACAACAGCATCAGCCTTCTATCCTTTCTAAGGTGGGTAAATTGAGGACCCAGTTTGTGGGGGCAATAAGCTGACTTTGTATGAATATACAAAAGGATGAAGGCTATTGCTTAGCGCATTGTAAGCCGCCCTGAATCTCCGGAGAAGGGCGGCATATAAATCAAAT
This sequence comes from Pantherophis guttatus, assembly GCF_059756535.1. NCBI lineage: Eukaryota > Metazoa > Chordata > Lepidosauria > Squamata > Colubridae > Pantherophis > Pantherophis guttatus. Next base: position 3,053,230 of record NC_142064.1, read on the forward strand.
AATAATAATAAAAAGAAATAGAAATAGAATAACAGAGTTGGAAGGGACCTTGGAGGTCTTCTAGTCCAACCCCCTGCCCAGGCAGGAAACCCTACACCACTTCAGACAAATGATTATCCAACATCTTCTTAAAAACTTCCAGTGTTGGGGCATTCTGCAGGCAAGTTGTTCCACTTATTAATTGTTCTAACTGTCAGGAAATTTCTCCTTAGTTCTAAATTGCTTCTCTCCTTGATTAGTTTCCACCCGTTGCTTCTTTTTCCTACCCTCAGGTGCTTTGAAGAATAATTTGACCCCCTCAGAACAGCTGCAGGAACTGGGTTTGGCCAGTCTAGAGAAAAGAAGGACTAGGGGGGACATGATAGCAGTCTTCCAGGATTTGAGGGGCTGCCACAAAGAGGAGGGGGGTCAACCTATTCTCCAAAGCACCAGAAGGCAGGAGAAGAAGCAACGGATGGAAACTCATCAAGGAGAGAAGCCACCTGGAATTAAGGAGAAACTTCCTAACAGTGAGGACAATTAAACAGCAGAAAGATTTGTAGGTGCTTCACCAGGGGAGGTTTTCTGAATAGTTTTTATCCCAGAGCTATAATTGCACTCAATGCAATGAACAATGAACTAAAGGGCCACCATCAGTGAGCTGTTGGACAACATTACTTGGTCTGTTGTGTGGATGCTTGGGTGGTTTAGGGGTGGGGAATCTGTGGTGGGTGGGGGTGTGTTTGGGGATTGTTATGTGTGTTGGACCTGGTCTTTGGGTGTTAAGTGAATTTCGTTGTAGGGGTATACTGTGTATACATGTACAATGATAATAAAGTTATTTATTTATTTGATAAGAAAAGGTTGGACAGCCACTTGTCTGAAATGGTATAGGGTCTCCTGCTTGGGCGGTGGGGGGGTTGGACTAGATGACCTCCAAGGTCCCTTCCAACTCTGTGAATCTAATCTGGAAGACCTCCAAAGTCCCTTCCCGCTCCATTCTGATTGATTGAAATTATTAACGGTGTCTCCTCAATGGGGACGTATAGTGTTTTACACAGATAATGACCTGAGCCTCTTCTCCCTCCTCTCTCCTGCGTCTTGAGCCCTCTCTTACCTGCTGCCTTATTATTTTTCACCAGACTTACATCTTTGACTTAAGCGTCAACAAATACGAACCTATTTGCCACCAGCCTGTGGTAGCCAAGAAACGGAACAAAATCACCCACGTCCAGTTCAACGCCATTTACCCCATCATCATCGTCGGGGATGACCGTGGCCACGTCACCTGCCTGAAACTCTCTCCCAACCTCCGTAAGATGCCCAAGGTAAGTGACTTTGTAAAGGGGGGGGTCACACCTGCTCAGGTACTCTCCACCTGGGGAAGTTTCCTGATGGCCTTCGTTGAGGTTGGCCATTGGTGGGAGGTGGAAAATGGCACACAGTGCACTTTTGATGCTTGTCTGCACGGCTGCTTATCGTGTTACTCAGCTGCTTTGAAACTCATCGAATTTGGTACTCAAGGCATGTTCACGAGAACATTTTGTCCTGATACTCGTCGTTTGTTTGGTACTCGACACGCAGGCTAGAACTTGTCAGTGTTGGTGGTTGTCTTGTGACTCGTTACACTTTCCAGCCGAAACACAGAGTGATGCGTTAGTCATGTGATAGCTCTTGGCCTGTGCACATCCTTTTTGCGTTCTTAGCTTCTCTGGTCATTTTGTGTATTCTTGCGCTCTTTTTTCCTCATTAGTACAAGTAAAGTGATGCTTTTATTTTATTTAATCTAAGTATTTATTAAAGATGATTAGGAGACTGGAGTCTAAAACGTACAAAGAATGGTTGCAGAAATTGGGTACATCTGGTGTAATGAAGAGAAGGACGAGGAGTGACATGATGGTCCTCTTCTAATATCTGAAGGGCTGCCACAAAGAAGAGGAGGTCAACCTATTCTCCAAAGCATCTGAAGGCAGGACAGGACAGGAATAATGAATGGAAACTAATCAAGTGGAGATCCAACCTAAAATTAAGGAGAAATTTCCTGACAGTTAGAACAATTAACCAGTGGAACAACTTGCCTCCAGAAGTTGTGAATGCTCCAACCCTGGAAGTTTTAAGAAGAGATTGGACAACCATTTGTCTAAAATGGTATAAGGGTTTCCTGCTTGAGCAGAAGGTTGGACTAGAAGACCTCCAAGGTCCCTTCCAACTCTGTTATTCTGTTATAGCTCACGTAAAGTAATGATGTAGAACTGTATCTTTTTACATATTTCCTTAAAAATATGCATTGTCTTTGGTTTGGGAACACACTAAATTTATTTTCATTAGTCCTTATGCGAAGAATTTGTTTGGTACTCATCATTTTTGGTACTCATCACTCCTTCCGGAACCAATTAAGAATAAATATCAAGGTACACCGTATTTGCATTATGAGCTTGTTAGAAGAATTTGAGGTCCCGGTCTGAGCCGGAGTTGTGGAAGAATGAATCAGAATGAAATCCGGACACACTGTTTGAACAGGCAAAAGTTTACTTGAGAATATAAAGAACACCCTGGAAGATAGCTACAATTTGAGATGGAGAGGCTGTTAGTATTTATAAGTTTCAGTGGTCCTTTTGTGAGGTGTGGGTACATGTGTGAACGTGCCCTCTGTAACGTTTAATTTCGGGAACATGCAGCTTTGGTGCAAATGTTCTAATCTTATTTTGCTAAAGGTGTAGATCTTTTCCCTTTGATGCACGTCAATGTGCTCATTTCGGTTGCCACCTCTCTGTAGTTCTGTATTTTCCCTCTCTGCTTTTATGTGTGCAGGTTAATTAGTTAATTAATTACAAGAGGAGGAAGTGGATCAGTGATCTTTGCAACACAATTTTCTACTTTGGTTATTGTGGGTCATGTTGATGATCAAAACGAGGGTCAGAGACAGCACAGGAGTAATTTTGAATTAAAGTTCTTTCTTCAATTATTAAAATGCATTCCACAATCTTATTAAATTGAAGTTGGTGATCTTATTTTGGCCCACCAACAAGAGTTAGTTAGTTAGTTAGTTTATTATATTTGTATACCGCCCTTCTCCCGAGGGACTCAGGGCGGTGAACAGCCATGGTAAAAACAATGTACAACAAAAATTGTTGTATACAACAATGTACAACAAAAATGAGGACTTTAAACACAAGGAAACTGGCCATGAAAGGTAAGGTTCTACATTTAGGCAAGAAAAACCAAATGCCCAGGTACAGGTATAGGACAGGGTCTCCTGCCTAAGCAAAGGGTTGGACTAGAAGACCTCCAAGGTCCCTTCCAACTCCATTCTTCTAATTCCAATTCTAAAAATTCTGGTATCACCATTAGATGTCAGCAGAGATATCTTGGCCACTCTCTCTCCTGCCATCTGGTGGTTGTCTATATTTTTACTCTGGATACAGTACTGTATGCCTCATTTTGCTTTTTTGAGGTTCTGAAATTGCAAATTAAAAGAAAATCAATAATTGAACTTTCATATAGGAAACATAAATTGCTCAAAAAAAAATATCACCAGTACGGTGCTATTTTGGACATGCAGCAAATAGGGGGCCAAAGACGGAAGAAAACTTTGCAATTGCAATGTGGTTTTAAATAGAAAAGAAAACATAACTGGATAAAATAGGATTATTGGTAATCCTTGACCGTTCAGAGTTACAATGACACTGAAAAAAGTGACTTATGACATACATACAACTGTCCAGTATCCCATGGTCGTGTGATCAAAATTCAGTTGCTTGGCAACTGGCATGTACTTATGACGGTTGAAGTGTCCCGAGGTCACGCGATCACCTTTTGCGACCTTCTCACCAGCCAAGTCAATGGGGAAGCCAGATTCACTTAACAACCATACCAACTTAACAACTGCAGTGATCCCCTTAAGAGCTTCTGTATTGGAGACAAATTCCTTGTGTCTCCAATCACACTTGGCCAAATAGCAATAGCAGTAGCACTTAGACTTATATACCGCTTCACAGTGCTTTTACAGCCCTCTCTAAGCGGTTTACAGAGTCAGCCTCCTGGCCCCAACAATCTGGGTCCTCATTTTACCGACCTCGGAAGGAGGGAAGGCTGAATCAACCTTGAGGCAGTCAGGATCGAACTCCAGACTGTGGGCAGAATTAGTCTGCAATACTGCATTCTAATCACTGTGCCACCAGGACCCTTCCTTCCTTCCTTCCTTCCTTCCTTCCTTCCTTCCTTCCTTCCTTCCTTCCTTCCTTCCTTCCTTCCTTCCTTCCTTCCCTCCCTCCCTCCCTCCCTCCCTCCCTTCCCTTTTCTCCCTTCTTATCTTAGCACTTAGCAATAGCACTTAGACTCACAGTGCTTTTACAGCTTTTTATACCTCTCTAAGCGGTATAAAATATTCAATTCAATTCAATGCAACAACTGTGGCGAGAAAGGTCATAAAAATGGGGCAAAACTCACGTAACAACCATCTCACTTAGCCATGGAAATGTTGGGCCCTACTGTGGTCGTAAATCGAGGACTATCTGCACCGGCATGCAAAACAAACAGCAAGCAGGATTTATATCCTTGGACTATTATTGATCTTCTCTTTGTCCCCTTCCAGAGATTGAAAAGCAGTTTGCAATAAATAATGCATTTTAACATACGGGAGGCCTTGAGCCTGTAAACAACTAGTTGGAAACGTTTCCTGTGCCAGCTTAGCGTGATTCTCGGAATGAGATCATGTTCTGCATTTCTGGAGCTGCACGGCGCTCAGGGTTTCAGTGATGCTGCAAAACCACATTGGAAGGCCATAAAGGAAGGTTGTTATGCCAAGGATGTTGATGTGTGGCTGTGCTTTTTTTCTGAGTCATCCAGACAACAATTTCCAATTTCTCTCCACGCTGGCCTGATAAAATGCCCCAAATAATGACATTCTATGAAAGGATGGTGGATTTGGGGCAGAAGGGCAGAAACCCTTGTTTAATACAAGAGGAACAGATTAACAGAGTTGGAAGGGACCTTGTAGGTCATCTAGTCCAACCCCCCGCCCAAGCAGGAGACCCTGCCTACACTATTTCTGACAGGTTCTGGAACCTGGACAATGGCAGTCCAATGTCTTCTTGAAAGCAGGGGTGAAATCCAGCAGGTTCTGACAGGTTCTGGAGAACCGGTAGCAGATTTATTTATTTTTTTAATACATTCAAGTCTTTTTTTATTTTTCAAACAAAAAAACAACATAAAAGCATCATCCTTTCAAACAATTACAGACAGTGTTTCGGTCGGTTAAAATCTTTTCGTGCTCACAAACTCTTCAAGTTATCAATATATGACGCATGTTTCTTTTCCACTAAGAAAAAAAAACAATTTTTTACACATTTTATCTTAATTTCATTTCATATATCGTATTTCATCTTCATGTTTTATTATCTATCCATTGATAAAATAAATCCCATATCAAATAATATTGTTTATCTTCCTGTTCTCTTATTTACTCAAATTTACTCATTTCAGCACAATCCAACATTTTCTTAATATTTTCTTCATCATTAGGTAACTTCTCTCCTTTCCAATTTTTGGTAAATACAATTCTAGCTGCTATTAAAACATTCACAATTAAATATTGCAATTCTTTATTAAATGTCTCTGATAAGATCCCTAATAAAAATGTCTCTGGTTTAAAGTCAATATGGTTTAAAGTCACTGCCCAAGCAGGAGATCCTGCCTACACTATTTCTGACAAATGGCAGTCCAATCTCTTCTTGAAAGCAGGGGTGAAATCCAGCAGGTTCTGACAGGTTCTGGAGAACCGGTAGCGGAAATTTTGAGCAGTTCGGAGAACCGGCAAATATCACCTCTGGTTGGTGCCAGAGTGGGGTGGGAATGGAGATTTTGCAATATCCTTCCCCCAGGAGTGGGGAGGGAATGGGGATTTTGCAGTATCCTTCCTCTGGAGTGGGGAGGGAATGGGGATTTTGCAGTATCCTTCCCCTGGAGTGGGGTAGGAATGGGGATTTTGCAGTATCCTTCCCCTGGAGTGGGGTAGGAATGGAGATTTTGCAGTATCCTTCCCCTGCCACGCCCACCAAGCCACGCCCACTAGAAACAGTAGTAAACAGTAAAAAAAATTGGATTTCACCACTGCTTGAAAGCCTCCGGTGATGAAGCTCCCACAACTTCCGAAGACAAGCTTGGAAGTGGGGCTGGTCAGAATAACAGAATTGGGAGGGACCTTGGAGGTCTTCTAGTCCAATCTCTATATAATAAACCCTACTTCAAACCCCATACCATTCTGGACAAATGGTGTCCAGTCTCTTCTTGAAAACCTCCAGTGTTGGAGCACCCATAACTTCTGGTGGCAAGCTGTTCCGCTGGTTAATTGTTCTCACCGTTAGGAAGCGTCTCCTAACTTGGATCTCTCTCTGATAAAGTTTCCATCCATTGTTTCTTGTCCTGCCTTCTGGTGCTTTGGGGAATAGGTTGACCTCCTCTTCTCTGGGGCAGTCCCAGTATTTGAGGGGCTGCCACAAAGCAGAGGGGGTCAACTTTTTTTTATTTTTTTTTTATTTTTATTTATATGCCGCCCTTCTCCGGAGACTCAGGGCGGCCTACAATGCGTTAAGCAATAGCCTTCATTCTTTTGTATATTTATACAAAGTCAGCTTACTGCCCCCACAAACTGGGTCCTCATTTAACCTACCTTAGAAAGGATGGAAGGCTGAGTCAACCTTGAGCCTGGTGAGATTGGAACCTGCAGTAATTGCAGGCAGCTGGTCTTAATAACAGGGTGCTTTAGACCACTGTACTACCAAGGCTCTTATT
>NC_142064.1:3257500-3290000 GCF_059756535.1 Pantherophis guttatus
GGAGAGGAGGAGGAGGAGGAAAAAGATTGTGGGGTCCTTGGTGCTCTCTGAGCTTGGTGGTTTTCTTCCAAACGTTTCGTGACCCAACTAGGGAACATCATCAGTGCTAGAAGGGAGTGGGGTGTCAGCATTCTGATGCTGCCATAAAAAGACAAGGCTTGACTTTCCACCTACTTATTTTCTCTGTAGATAATATCCCCTAGGAGATGGGATGGTGGGGGGACATTCCTGTGGGGTGAGGTCAGAAGCTGGGGAGACTGACTTGGAAGATGGCCAATGAGAAGATGAGAATTGGGGAACGGAAAGGGAAGGGTTTGGGGGGTCAGAGGGTTAATATCGGCTACGACGAAGTCGGGGCCAGATCTGTCGTACTCAATAAATGGAATATTTCAGCAAAGATTAATTGTTTGGGAGTGCAATTTATTTGAGATGACATCGAAACCTGACATGGGGTTTGCGGAGTGGAGGAGGAGGAGGGAGGAGGATGAGGAGGAGGAAGAGGAGGGAGGAGGAAGAGGAGATGGACTGTGGGGTCCTTGGTGCTCTCTGAGCTTGTTTTTTTTTTTTCCTGCAGATGTTTCATAACCCAACTAGGGAACATAGCTGCCCTGAGTCTCCGGAGAAAGGCAGCATATAAATTGAACTAATAAACAAACAAATAAATAAATAAATAAAACATCATCAGGGCTCGAAGGGAGTCGGGTTGCTCTCTATTTATCTAGAGCAGTGTTTCTCAACTTTGGAAGCTTGAAGATGGGTGGACTTCAACTCCCAGAATCCCCCAGCCAGCGCTGCTGGCTGGGGGATTCTGGGAGTTGAAGTCCACCCATCTTCAAGCTACCAAGGTTGAGAAACACTGATCTAGAGGCTATCCCCATCAGTTGGTGAGGATGTTCTTGATGGTTTATTCTAGAGTAGCAAACAACACCCCCGTCAAGGAACTTCCAACTCAGACAAGCAATCAAACCCTCAACAGCAGCCTAATCAGGGAACTGCCAGCTGCATTGTCCATACAAGCCACTTGTAGATACATTGCAGATTTTTTGCCCGGTGCATGATCTCCACCTCACCTTAAAAAAAACGCTTTCTAATCTGCAAACGAGGCTGGGTTCCCCAGATAAATGCATTTGCCCGTGAATTTCAGGGTATATTTAAATGTCCCGAGTGGAGCCTAGCAAAATGCATTGAATTTACTGGCCCATCCAAGACCAAGGAAACAGCCGTGCAGGACAAGAGATGCCTTCGGAGGGGCTGGCAGCGCAGACCGTGACGGGGACACCCCGATCAATGTGAGCATTTGACCCGGGAACGTTTTGAGGTTCCCTTTTGTACAATGGGCACGAGTGAATGTTGACTCTTGCCGTGGAAAATGAAGGAATTTTTTTTTTTCCTTTCCCTTTTTCATACTTTGTTTTTATTCTGGAGTGTTAAGAATGGATGGGGTGAAAAAGGTTCTGCCTGGCCATTGAAAGAGAGACAGAGAGAGAGAGAAAAAGAAAGAGAGAAAGAAAGAAAAAAAGAAAGAAAGAGAGAAAGAGAGAGAGAAAGAGGGAGAGAGACACAGAGAGAGAGAGACAGAAAGAGAAAGGGAGAGAGGGAGAAAAAGAGAGAGAGATAAAGTGAGATTCAGAGACAGAAACGGAGAGAGACAGAAAGAGAAAGAGAGAGGGAGAGAGGGAAAGAGATAAAGTGAGTTACAGAAAAAGAGAGACAGGAGAAAGACAGAAAGAAAGAGAGTGAAAGAAAGAGAAAGTGACAGAGAGAGAAAGAAAGTCAGAAAAAGAAAGAGAGACATACACAGAGAGAGACAGAAAGAGAAAGGGAGAAAGGGAGAGAAAGAGAGAGAGATAGAGATAGAGATACAGAAAGGGAGAGACAAAGACAGAAAGAGAGAGAGAGAGACAGAAAAAGAAAGAGAGACAGAAAGAGAAAGGGGAGAGGGAGAGAAAGAGAGAGATAAACTGATACAGAAAAAGAGAGACAGAAAGACAGAGAAAGAGAAAAAGAGAGAAAGTGATACAGAGAAAGAGAGAGAGAAAAAGAGAAAGGGAGAGAGAAAGAGATAAGGTGAGAGACAGAAAGAGAGAGAGAAAGAAAGAGAGACACAGAGAGAGAAAAATAAAGAAAAAAAAGAGAGGGAGAGAAAGAGATAAAGTGAGATATAGATAGAAAGAGAAAGAAAAAGAAAGAGACAGAGAAAAAGAGAGAGAGTGGGAAAGAGAAAGAGAGATAAAGTGAGAGACAGAAAGAGAGAGAGAGAGAAAGAAAGAGAGACAGAGAGAAAAATAAAGAGAAAAAAGAGAGGGAGAGATAAAGTGAGATATAGATAGAAAGAGAAAAAAAGAGAGACAGGAAGAGAAAGAGAGAGAGAAAGAGAAAAAGAAAGGGAGAGAAAAAGAGAGATTGAAGACAAAGGAAGAAAGAAAGGGGGTGGCATCTTTGATGTATAATAGAGTGACCCATCACACATTTTTCCTTTTCTTTCGGGGAGCGATTGGGGGGATTTAGAAACATTCTGATTTATTTCCGTTCTCTCTGTTCTCGGATTGATCCTTCCGATGATTTGTCAATCTGAGGTTCTTGGCCGGCTGACAGCCTTACAAAGGAAAGAATGGGGGAAGCGCGTGGGGTGGCTGGGGGGGAGTGACTTCTCTCAAATTGCCGGTCAGCATTTTGGATATCGCCGAAAGTTCTGCAGCCGAGCGGTGAGTTGAAGAACAGAGACTCCACTTTCCCCCCCCAAAGATCAATATATACAGGAAGTCCTCGGTTTACGGCCACAATTGGAAGCAGAATTTCCGTTGCAAAGCCAGGCGGTTCTTAAGTGAGCTGCACCCGATTTTACACCCATTTTTGCCAAAGTTGTTAAGCGAATCACACTGTGGCTAAGTGAACCCTTTGGCCATTAAGCGAATCCAGCCTCAGTTGGCTGAAGACATCTATCTGTGTGGCTCCTCAACATAGCAATCCTAGATAGGTTTTTCTGGTTTTCTGGCTGGGTGCTGGTTGGGCGAAAACTATCATTCCTGGTTATTTCTTGGTTTGCTGCAAATTGCAGTATTAGGGACATTGTCCTGTCCTCCACTCCATCTCCAAAGGGCCAGCCAGTTTGGAGGGAGGTCATGGGTCACCAGAGGAGCTTTGAGTTGGATGAAGGGGCAGCCATCCCTCTTAACTGGGGTCTGGAGCAGGGAATCTCCATGATGTCAGCATTCTGATGCTGCCATAAAAAGGAGGAGACGAGGCTTGACTTTTCACTTACTTATTTTCTCTGTAGATAATATCCCCTAGGAGATGGGATGAGAGGGGGGACATTCCTGTGGGTTGAGGTCAGAAGCTGGGGAGACTGACTTGGAAGATGGCCAATGAGAAGATGAGAATTGGGGAATGGAAAGGGAAGGGTTTGGGGGTCAGAGGGTTAGTATTGGCTATGACGAAGTCAGGGCCAGATCTGTCGTACTCAATAAATGGAATATTTCAGCAAAGATGAATTGTTTGGGAGTGCAATTTATTTGAGATGACATCGAAACCTGACACATCCTCCTCTCCTTTATACTTCCCGTTTTGCAAAATCTTCAGGATGTTTTCTCTTCCCTGGTCTTAGAAAGCCACCTCCGTCGCAAGTATTCCCCATTCACTGAGCCAGCCATGTGTGGCAACAGCCAAAAAAGCTAATACGATCCTGGGCTGTATAAACAAGAGGCATAGAATCAAAATCACGTGAGGTGTTAGTACCGCTTTGTAAACCCTTAGTAAGGCCACACCTGGAATCCCGCATCCAGTTATGGTCACCACATTACAAAAAAAAAAAAAAAAAAAAGACATTAAGACTTTGGAAAAAGTACAGAGAAGAGCAACTAAGATGATCAAAGGCCTGGAGACGAAAACATACGAAGAACGGTTGCAGGATTTTGGAGAAAAGGAGGACTAAGGGGGGGGACAGGATAGAAGTATTCCATTTGGGTGGGGGGTGGGTGGGTGTTCAGGGGGTTGGATGAGATGACCTACAGGGTTCCTTGCAATTCTGTTAATCTGTTTTAATCTAGAGGGGCTGCCACAAAGAGGAGGGGGCCAAGCTATTCTCCAAATCACCCGAAGGCAGGACAAGAAATAATGAATGGATGATTAAGGAGAGAAGCAACCTGGAACTGAGGAGAAACTTCCTAACAGTGGGGACAATTAACCAGGGGAATGGAAGTTGCCTCCAGAAGCTGTGGGTGCTTCATCACTGGAAGTTTTAAGTAAAGACTGGACAGTCACCTGTCTGAAATGGTATAGGGCCGTGATGGCGAACCTATGGCACGGGTGCTACAGGTGGCAGACGGAGTCATATCGGTGGGCACGCGAGCGTTGCCTTACCTCAGTCCAGCACGCATGTGTGCCCTGATTTTCAGGCCTTCTGGGCCGACCGGAAGTCGGGAAACGGGCTGTTTCTGGGGCTCCGGAGGGCCTCCGGGGGCTGGGGAGGGCCATTTTTGCCCTCCCCAGGCTCCTAGAAAGCCTCTGGAGCCTGGGGAGGGCAAAAAAGTGGCCTACCGGGCCTACAGGGCCATCACGTGCCAAAAGCCGGTGGGGGGGGGCATTACGCATGCATGCGTGGGGGGATAGGGTGCATTGAATAATGGGTGTGGGCACACACGCATGCAATCCCCCCCCACTCTCCCTGCTTTTGGCACGCGATAGCAAAAAGGTTAGCCATCACTGGTATAGGGTCTCCTGTTTCAGCAGGGGGTTCGACTAGAAGACCTCCAAGCTCCCCTCCAGCTCTGTTCTGATGGAAACATTTTCCCACATTCAGTCAAGATCAGCAGTCCACCCTCCCCTGCAAGAGTTTCGGGAGGCTACCCAAGTCGCCGATTTCCCTTCCTTTCTCCCTCACATCCCTGCTGTCTCGATCACTTCCATCGTCCTAAACATCTGGGAAGGGATCTTTTCCTAGTCCTGCAGCTTGCAGGAGACAATTCCGCTGGCCACTCACTCTGTTTTTTGAACCGAATTGGCCGAAAACCAAAGTCCAGTTTCTCTGCCTCTACAGCAATTATTCCAGTTGAAAGCTGCTATGATGCAAGAGGGGGAGTCCTGGTCAGCCTGCCGGCCGCCGGTTGGGAGAACCGCCAGGTTGGCTGAAGAGCATCCCGATGTCTCAATGGCCTGTTGGGAGGAAGCCAGGAGCCGGCGGGAGGTCTTTGATCTTTCCAGCCTCCATGGAAGCAGCTTGGTAGCTTCTGGGCGGATTTCCAAAACTTAGTCTAAAACTCACCTGTGGCGTTTGGGAGATGCGGCTCCAGTGGTGAAATGCAAAATTGGTTACTACAGGTTCTGTGGGTTGTGGCTTGGTGGTGGTGGTGGGGTTAATGTGACTGGGTGGGCGTGACCAACTTTTTTTTTTTTTTTTTTACTTTTAAAAGAAAGAAAAGCCTCTGATGATCAGGCAACTCAGCTGGGATTGTGAGAGCCTTTTAAAAGCATTTTTTTCTACAACCTCTTCGGCCTTTTCTACAAGCTCTTCGGCCATATAAAAATGCTTTTAAAAGGCTCTGACAATCCCAGCTGAGTGATCATCAGAGGCTTTTTTTTTTTCACTTTTAAAGCATTTTTGTGGCCAAAGAAAAAATGCTTTTAAAAGTAAAAAAGAAAAAAAAGCCTCTGATGATTGTGCGGCTCAGCTGGGCATGCAGGGGGTGGGGGGCAGGGATTTTTGCTACTGGTTCTCCGAACCACCCGCCACCATTGCTACTGGATCGGGCAATCCAGTCCGAACTGGGAGCATTTCACCCCTGTGCGGCTCCCTTCATCAAAGGAGTGAGTGCCGTGTGGCTCAAAACGGGCAACTTTAAGAGATGCGGACTTCAACTCCCAGAATTCCCCAGCCTGCATAGCTTAGGTTTTACAGGGCTTTACACTTAGGCAAGAAAATTAAATGCACAGGAATAGAATAGAATAGAATAGAATAGAATAGAATAGAATAGAATAGAATAGAATAGAATAGAATAGAATAGAACAACAGAATTGGAAGGGACCTTGGAGGTCTTCTAGTCCAACCCCCTGCCCAGACAGGACTCTACTCTACTCTACTCTACTCTACTCTACTCTACTCTACTCTACTCTACTCTACTCTACTCTACTCTACTCTACTCTTTTCTATTCTTCATTCCTATGTTACTCTATTCTATTCTATTCCATTCTATTCTATCTGCAAGGGGGATCTTGGAGTCCTAGTGGACCATCATTTAATATGAGCCAGCGGTGTGCGGCAACAGCCCAAAAACCTAATATAATCCTAGGCTGTATCAACTAGGGATAACCTCAAGTTCATGTGAAGTGTTAGTACCACTTGATACTGCTTCCGTAGGACCGCACATGGAATATTGTGTCCAGTTCTGGTCATCATGATACAAAAAAGATGTTGAGATTCCAGAAAGAGCCTTGGTAGTACAGGGGTTTAAGGCACCCTGTTATTAAGCTGGTTATTAAGACCAGCTGCCTGCAATTACTGCAGGTTCGAATCTCGCCAGGCTCAAGGTTGACTCAGCCTTCCATCCTTTCTAGTGTAGGTAAATTGAGGACCCAGTTTGTGGGGGCAATAAGCTGACTTTGTAAAAATATACAAAAGGATGAAGGCTATTGCTTAGCGCACTGTAAGCCACCCTGAATCTCCGGAGAAGGGCGGCATATAAATCAAATTTTTAAAAAAAAGTGTGCAGAGAAGAGCAAAAAAGATTTATTCCATTACCACTTCTTCTGCCTTTCACTTTAAGAAGAAACACAAAAACTGGTGGGAAAAAAAAAGATTAGAAAAATTTCAAACTGGCATCTGTGTCATGCACTATATCTTCTCCGCTTGCCCCTTTAAATCCAACACCCGTCTAGCCCAGGCTGCCTTTAACAACATTAACAGGTCTGGGTTCCAAGTTCCCAAATCGCATCTCACTTGCAAACCCAGGGACTTTTTCTGATGATTAACAGAATGACAGCGTTGGAAGGGACCCTGGAGGTCTTCTAGTCCAACCCCCTGCTCAAGCAGGAGTCCCTGCCTAGACCGTTTCAGACAAGTGATTGTCCAGGCTTTTCTTGAAAACCTCCAGTGATGGAGCCACCCACAACTTCTGGTGGCCAGGCGTTCCACTGGCTAATTGTTCTGATTAATTGGTAGGAAAACCGGCCTTGTCCCTTTTGTGAGGTTGGACGTTTGCAAGATGAGGGTCCTGTTTGGGGGAAGAACATCCCTTAGGTGGGGTTCAGAAAAGTCAAGAAGGGGTCCGAGATTGTCACAATCAAATTGTCACAATTAATAAAATAGTATTATTATTATTTTTTTACCACGCGTTGTATATTTGTTTCACCCGCGTCAAAACAAGACAGAGCTTCGGAAAGTTGGGGTTCAATCCAAAGCCCATAAATCCAAGCAGCAGGCACGCCACTAAAATTGACAAAAAAATGTCAGGCTGGGGCCAGAATGAACCGAGAACTCACTTTTGCCGCAACTGTTCAGTGAATGGCTGCAGTTGTAAAGCGAATCGCACGGTCATTAAGTGAATCTGGCTTCTCCCGTTGGACTTCTGCCTGTCGGAAGCTGGATGGGAGTGGTTGCCGGTGGCGATCGCGGCACTCCTGCGAGGCAGCGCATTGCCAAGCGCCCGATTTTGACCGTGTGACCCTGGGGATGCCGCGGTGGTCGTTAAGTGCAAGGAGCGGCTGTACGTCGCTTCAGTCCCCTTGTTGTAACTTTGAAGGATTGCTGTACGAATGGTTATAAGTCGAGGACTGTCGAGAGTGACCCATATGGAGGCTGAGGAGCCTGAGTGGCGTAGGAGGCTAATGCCTCCTACTAAGGCAGCATTTAACATCCAGCTGCCTGCAATTACTGCGAGTTCAATTCTCACCAGGCTCAAGGTTGACTCAGCCTTCCATCCTTTCTAAGGTGGCTAAAATGAGGACCCAGTTTGTGGGGGCAATAAGCTGACTTTGTATAAAATATTCAAAAGTATGAAGGCTATTGCTTCACGCCTTGTAAGCCGCCCTGAGTCTCCGGAGAAGGGCGGCATATAAAAATAAATAAAAATATATATATATATATATATATATATGACGGGACAGATGTCATTCTGACTTTGACTGTAGACTTGTCCAAACTTGGCAAGTGTAAGATTTGTGGACTTCAACTCCCAGAATTCCCCAGCCAGCCATGGCTGGATGGCTGGGGAATTCTGGGAGTGGAACTCCATAAATCTTACACTTGCCAAAGTTGGAGACCCCTATTTTACTGGATCAAAGGGGTCTTTCTTTCCTGTTGTGAGATTTTTTTGCTCGGAATTTGGTTGGTTTTTAGCCCCAAGAGAAACGTGGCTTGGAAGTGAACCAGCCTCTCATTCCAATAAAAGTTAAATCGATGCTATTTATCTTGGGTAGTGAGTAATTAAATAAACACTGTATCCTGGGTGTGAGAAAGCGCTTAGTAATTCTTTCTGCTGTTTGCTTTCGCTGGTGCTCATTAAGATGCTTTTAGATCCTAGCTAACGTGTGGTCCAGAGCAGATGCATCCCAACAGATGGGCCTGGGGTGGGGGAAGCCCTTTTGAAACTTTGGGGGGGGGCAGCATATAAGACGGTAGGTGTCCCCCAGGGCCACTGGCAGGTTGTAAGTATCCAGGGTCAAACACGCCCCTTAAATCCCAGCTTTGTTTGGGAATGCATTGAGGGTCCTCCCCTGGCAAGGATCTCCAGGACTTGTTGCAAATGTCTATTTTTATTATCCAGGAGCCTGGATAGCTCAGCAGACTAATGCATTGTAATTTAACTCCAGCTGTCTTCAATTACTGTAAGTTCGAATCTCACCAGGTTCAAGGTTGACTCAGCCTTCCATTCTTTCTAAGGTGGGTAAATTGAGGACCCAGTTTGTGGGGGCAATAAGCTGACTTTGTATAAAATATACAAAAGTATGAAGGCTATTGCTTAATGCAGTGTAAGCCGCCCTGAGTCTCCAGAGAAGGGCGGCATATAAATCAAATTAAAATAAAATAAAAAATTAAATAAATTGGCGTCAGGCTGTTCGCTGAGCTTGCGGTAAAGAGGGTTGGTTGGTGAAATGAGGGGTCCCTGGAGTTTGTTGGTTTTCTTGCAGACGTTTCATGACCCAACTAGGCAACATCATCAGAGCTAGAAGGGAGGGGGAGAGGAGAGGAGGGGGAGGGGGAGGAGGAGGAGGAGGAGGAAGAGGAGGAGGACAACGACTGTGGGGTCCTCTCTGATGCTCTCTGAGCTCGTGGCTTCCTCTGCAGGCATTTCATGACCCAACTAGGTAATATCATCAGTACTAGAAGGGAATGCAGTTGGAGGTGGAGGAGGAGGAGGAGGATTAAGGGGTCCTGAATGTTCTCTGAGCTTGGTTATTTTCTTGCAGACATTTCATGATCCAACTAGGTAACATCATCATCGGTACTGGAAGGGAGTGGTGTTTGCCTACCTGAATCCTATCCCCCCCCAGAACGGATGATGTTACCTAGCTGGGCCATGAAACGTCTGCAAGAAAGCAACTAAGCTGAGAGAGCACCAAGGATTCCACAGTCCTCCTCCTCGCCCTGAAGATGTTACCTAGTTGGGTCATGAAACGTCTGTAAAAAAAAACCCACCAGGCTCAGAGGGCACCAAGGACCCCTCATTTCAACCCCAACCTACAAACCTCCTCCTTTATCAATTGGTGAAATAGAGACGTTTCCCTAGGGGTTTCCCCCAGCTGTCCCCTCTTCTCCCCCCCCGCAAACCCCCCCCCGTCATTCTTCCCATTGCCCAAAAGGCTTCAGAGTTTGGAAATATTGAATAAAGAGCTGGAAGGGACTTTGGAGGTCTTCTAGTCTAACCCTCTGCTCGAGCAGGAGACCATATATGTACCATTTCAGCTGAATGATTGTCCAGTCTCTTTGTCCCCCTTTGTGGTGGCAGAGGCTCTTCAAGAAACAGGGAGGGCAGATAAGTTGGCTGTGCCACCCCCCCACCCCCCACCCCCGTTCAAGGGTTAACAGCCTTCTCTTGCTGAGCTGGCGCCTTTTCAGCTGGCACAGCGCCCGTTCCCATCCGCTGCCGTGCCAAGCCGCGGAATAGCGGGGACCTCAAATCCTGATTAATGACATCTGAGCTCTGTCTGGCAGCCACACAGACACTTAGGAATGCAAATTGCTGGCAGGATCGGTGCCAAGCTGAGCTGGAAGGCGAGAGTTGGCACGCAGGAAGGCACGCCTGGCCAAGCCAAGGGATTTCCCCGGTTTTTCCCCCATCGGACGGAGCGGTTTATTTTCCACCAGCAGTGAAAGTTTATTCCGTGCTGAGGGCATGCAGGGCAGTGGGTAGGATGCCTTAATCTTAAATTTCTGTAGAGATTCTCTGTCATCCAGGTCTTGGCTGTCCCAAATTTGCTTTTTTTCAACTGGACTTTCTTCTTTTTATTTTATTTATTTTTATTTATTTTTATTTATTTTTATTTATTTTTATTTATTTTTATTTTTATTTATTTTTATATGCCGCCCTTCTCCAGAGACTCAGGGCGGCTTACAATGCGTTAAACAAAAGCCTTCATCCTTTTGTATATTTATACAAAGTCAGTTTATTGCCCCCACAAACCGGGTCCTCAATTTACCCACCTTAGAAAGGATGGAAGGCTGAGTCGACCTTGAGCCTGGCGAGATTCGAACCAGCAGTAAATTGCAGGCAGCTGGATGTTAAATGCTGCCTTAGTAGGAGGCATTAGCCTCCTACGCCACTCGGGCTTTTCTTTGAAGATGTTTCGCTTCTCATCCAAGAAGCTTCTTCAGCTCTGACTGGATGGTGGAGGATGGCAGGGTTTAGCAAATCTCCAAGTGGCCTCAACGACTGTCTATAAGGACGCAAATGACCAGCTGTCTGCAAGGAGTATAAAACAGGGGTGAAATCCAGCAGGTTCTGACAGGTTCTGGAGAACCGGTAGCGGAAATTATGAGTAGTTTGGAGAACCGGCAAATACCACCTCTGGCTCAGGGGTGGGTTCTAAATTTTTTTACTACCGATTCTGTGGGCGTGGCTTATTTTGTAGGCGTGGCTTGATGGTCATGTGACAATTCTTTAGGATTTAGCAGAGGTAGTGGTCTACCAGGTTTTTAACTGCTTGCAGAGCTGTACCGGTCTACTCATTCGTTTTTGCAGGTACCGGTCTACTCATTTATTTTTGGAGGCACCGGTCTACCACCACACTGCCTTTTAACACTGATCAGCTGTAGGGCGGCCCTTTGAAGCCCCGCGGCAAGAGTTTAAACAGTTTTTTTCCTTCTAGCCGATCAGCTGGGACTCGGTAGGCAGCAATAGATTGGGGGGGGGGCAAATAAAAGGTAAGAATAATGCGGGGGCGGAGCAGACGGGGGTGGGAGGGCCCAGCTCCCGAACAAAGAGAACCGGTTCAGTGACGTCATATTGTCACTGCTACCGGCTCGGCCGAACCGAGCCGAACCGGGAGGAACCTACCACTGCTCTGGCTGCCCCAGAGTGGGGAGAGAATGGGGATTTTGCAGTATCCTTCTCCTGCCACGCCCACCAAGCCGCACCACGCTCACCAAGCCACGCCCACAGAACTGGTAGTAAAAAAATTTGAATTCCACCACTGGAATTTATTTACCCCCCCCCCAAATAAAATAATGGTTTGCTTCATAGACAAAATCTTCCAACCTTGGTGTGCAAATCCTCAGGATAGAATACAGAATAACGGAGTTGGAAGGGACCCTGGAGGTCTTCTAGTCCAACCCACTGCTCAGGCAGGAGACCCTATACCCATGATGGCGAACCTATGGCATGCATGCCACAGGTAGCATGTGGAGCCATATCTGTGGGCATGCGAGCATTGCCCTAGCTCAGCTCCAGCGTGCATGTGCGGACTGGCCAGCTAATTTTCGGGCCTTTTGGGCCCACTGGAAGTCGGGAAATGGGCTGTTTCCAGCCTCCAGAGGGCCTCTGGGGGTGGGGGGGAAGGCCGTTTTCGCCCTCCCCAGGCTCCTAGAAAGCCTCTGGTGCCTGGGGAGGGCAAAAAACAGGCCTACCGGGCCCACCGTGCCATCACATGCCAAAAGCGGGGGGAGCTTTGGGAGGTTGTGCATGCATGCGCGGGGGTGTGTGGTGGCATTGAATTATGGGTTTGGGCACACTCATGCGTGACCCCCCCACGCTCCCCCGCTTTTGGCACAAAGGTTAGCCATCACTGCCCTATACCATTTAAGACAAATGGCTGCCCCATCTCTTCTTTAAAACTTCCAGTGTTGGAGCATTCAGAACTTCCGGTGGCAAGCTGTTCCACTGGGTTAATTGTTCTGGGGGCACCTACTATCTGGAACGAGCTCCCCCCGGAGATACGGAGGATCCCGGATCTGCGCACCTTCCGCCGCGCTCTCAAGACCTTTTTATTTCACCAGGCGGGCCTGGCCTAACTTTCTCCCTCTTTTTAAACAATTTTTAATATTTTAATATTTTTAATATCTTTTAATCTTCAAAGTTTAAATCTGTTTTAAATTGATTGGGGTTTTAATCTGTCTGGGCCAAACTATTTAATTCGATTTTATTTCTGTTTTTTAAATTTTGTATGTATGTATTTTATCGTTGGCTGTTCACCGCCCTGAGTCCTTCGGGAGTAGAGCGGTATACAAATCAAATAAAAGTAAAAGTAAAGTAAAGTTCTAACTGTCAGGAAGTTTCTCCTTAGTTCTAGGTTGTTTCTCTCCTTGATTAGTTTCCACCCATTGCTTCTTGTCCTGCCCTCAGGTGCTTTGGAGAAGAGGTTGACCCCCCTCTTCTTTGGGGCAGCCCCTGAGATATTGGAAAACTGCTATCATGTCACCCCTAGTCCTTCTCTTCATTAAAGTACAGAGCCTTGGTAGTACAGGGGTTTAAGGCACCCTGTTATTAAGCTTATTAAGACCAGCTGCCTGCAATTACTGCAGGGTTCGAATCTCGCCAAGGCTCAAGGTTGACTCAGCCTTCCATCCTTTCTAAGGTAGGTTAAATGAGGACCCAGTTTGTGGGGGCAATAAGCTGACTTTCTATAAATATACAAAAGGATGAAGGCTATTGCTGAGCACATTGTAAGCCGCCCTGAGTCTTCGGAGAAGGGCGGCATATAAATTAAATTAAAAAAAAAAAAAAAAGTAGACATACCCAGTTCCTGCAACCGTTCTTCATATGTTTTAGCCTCCAGTCCCCTAATCATCTTTGTTGTCCTTCTCTGCACTCTTTCGAGAGTCTCCACATCCTTTTTACATTGTGGCAACCAAAACTGAATGCAGGATTCCAAGTGTGGCCTTACCAAGGCCTTATAAAGTGGAATTAACTCTTCACGTGATCGCAATTCTATCCCTCCGTTGATGCAGCCTAGGATTGTGTTGGCTCCTAAACTTGTTTTTGCTTCTGTGGTTGAGTTGTGAGTCTTCCCTATAAAACTCGGAAGAGGCCCAGGGCTCCCCCTCTTTCCCCATCAATATTTCTTCCTGGATGCTAAGAGGTCAGAGGTCATCCGGGAGCTGCCCCCTTCTTGCTAATTGCCCTGATGGAGGGGAGAGGGGGGGGCGCAGGGGCTTTGCATGTAATCCCTACAGGTGTCAGCGGAGGCTCAGCGGAGATCAGGGTCTGTCATCAAATATTTATCTCTCCCACCCGCACAGAGGTTAAAGGTCACTGCTGGGGTGGGAGGCTGGGGGCGGTCAGCTATGGCTCTCCTGGGGGTCCGGCGAGCGGAGTCCATCCATCACGGCTCAGCCAGAAGATGCGGAAGTGGAGCTGCCCTTTGCCGCTTGCAAGCTTCAGGAATTGTGGGGGGGAAGGAGAAGGGAGAATTAGATGCTGTAATGGCCCCCCCAGCTGGCCAAAGCCCTACAGGGTTGTTCTGGGGCAGAGGAGGAGGGGGCTCTCGCTGGAAGGAAAGAGAAGGGCAGGGATGGGAGTCCAGGAAGAAAGCACATTGCTGGGGTTTTTTATTTTTTTTTGAATAGAATAGAATTTTTTATTAGCCAAGTGTGATCGGACACACAAGGAATTTGTCTTTGGTGCATACGCTCTCAGTGTACATAAAAGAAAAGATACGTTCGTCAAGAATCATAAGGTACAACACTTAATGATATAGGGTACAAATAAGGAAGGAAGGAAGGAAGGAAGGAAGGAAGGAAGGAAGGAAGGAAGGAAGGAAGGAAGGAAGGAAGGAGAGAAAAGGAAGGGAGGGAGGGAGGAAGGATGGAGAGAAAAGGAAGAAGGAGGGAGGGAGGGAGGAAGGAGAAAAAAGGAAGGAAGAGAGGGAGGGAGGAAGGAAGGAAGGAGAAAATAGAATAGAACAGAATTCTTTATTGGCCAAGTGTGATTGGACACACCAGGAATTTGTCTTGGTGCATACGCTCTCAGGGTACATAAAAGACAAGATACGTTCGTCAAGAATCATAAGGTACAACACTTAATGATAGTCATAGGGTACAAATAAGGAAGGAAGGAAGGGAAGGAAGGAAGGAAGAAGTGAAATGAAGGAGATGGATGGATGGAAGGAAGGAAGGAAGTAAAGGAAGGAAGGAAGGAAGGAAGGAAGGAAGGAAATGTAAAATTGATGATACTTCAATTTCCAAAAGAACAATTTTGTTAGCGAAGGTCTCCTCTGTGTGTGTGTGTGTGTGTGTGTGTGTGTGTGTGTGTGTGTGTGTGTGTGTGTTGTGTTTGGGAGTGGCAGCCCCTCTGAAGAAGAAGCAAGCTGGCCCAGAAGCTGCAACAATCTCTGGAGTTGGGGAAGGCTTGGAAATAGGTGGGGGGGGGGGGTTCGGTAGGGTTAGGGGCATTTAAGGTAGGAAAGACAGCCTTTCCCTGCAGCTGCCTGGGTTGGATGTGGTAGGGAGACCACTAAGAGATCTGAGGAGGGGGGGGCTGGAATATTGAACAACCCGCCCAGAAGAAGGATGAGGAACCCCCGCCCCCATCTGGAGTAATGCAGAATGGGGAGGGGGGGGGTTCTGCATTTAGGATTTCCACTGCCTTTTTTTCTCTCTCATTACGCAAAGCGAGTCTGAGTGGCTTACCCCGGCCTCTTCAGTTTCCCTTCCATCTGCTCTTGGGGGGGGGGCTCTTGTCAGCCCCCCCCCCAACTGATACCCACTGTTTCTTTCCCCTCTGCAGCTCTACGAGTTGGACGGAGACCCCAAGCGGAAGGAATTTCTGGATGATCTCTTCAGCTTCATGCAGAAGAGAGGTGAGTGGGGGCGGGGAGAGTTTCCTTCCTTCCTTCCTTCCTTCCTTCCTTCCTTCCTTCCTTCCTTCCTTCCTTCCTTCCTTCTTTCCTTTACTTCCTTCCTGCCTGCCTGCCTGCACTTTCATTTTCTTTCCTCCATCTCTCCTTCCTTCCTTCCTTCTCCCTCTTTCCTTTTCTCCATCCCTCTCTTCTCCCTTTCCCTCTTCTTTTTCCTTTCCTCCATCCCTTTCCTTCCTTCTTTCCCCCTTTCCTTTTCTTTCCTCCATCCATCGCTTCCTTCCTTCCTTCCTTCTCCCTCTTTCCTTTCCTTTTCTCCCTCCCTCCCTTCCTCCCATCCCAGAGCAATCCTTGCCTGCCCCTCCCACTTAATTAGCCCCCCATTAACCTCGGCCTTTGCCTGTCGGGGCTGATCGCGCACAGCTTCATCCATTCAGTGGTTGGCAAAGGGCTCTAATTGATGGCAAACCTCTGGATTGGCGTCAGAGGCCGTGGGGGGTGGGGGGGGGCTCTATGGCTTGATGGGTCGGAGGGAGGCGAGGTCAGAGGTTAAAGCATTTATCGAATCCCCTCAATTGCTGGAGCTTCCTCTTCATTCCAATCGGCCCGATAACAAAACCCGGCACCGATTTCCAATGTCGGGTCGGAGGCCCTCCATCAGAGCTGCCATTAAATGGCTTTGGGGCTGAATAAGGGGGTCCCCTCCACCCCAGGGCTGCCGCAGGTGAGGTCAAAAAAGTCAAGATGGAAGCCAGAGCTGGGTGACTCAAACTCCCTCCGCTTGTGTCCCAGTGCCAGCTAAGGACGCTATTGGCAAGAGAGCCCCTGAGCTTATCCAGAATTCACTTATTGCTCCCGCAAACATGGGAAGAGGGGAGCGCTAAAGACGAGAGGTAGTCCTCAACTTACAGCCACAATTGAGCCCAAAATTTATGTTGCTCAGTGAGAAATTTGTTAAGTGAGTTTTGCCCCATTTATACAACTTTTCTTGTTAAGTGAATCACTTGCCGTTGTTAAGTGAGTAACCCAGTTGTTAAGTGAAACTGGCTTCCTCATTGACTTTGCTGTTCAGAAGGTCGCAAAAGGGGATCACGTGACCCTGGGACACTGCCACCGTCATAAATACGAGTCAGTTGCCAAGAGTTCAAATTTTGATTAGGGAGGGAGGAAGGAAGGAGAATATGAGAAAAAAAGGAGGGAGGGAGGAAAACGGGAGAGAGGGAATGAGATAGGCAGGTCAGTGAAAAAAAGGGAAAGGGGGGAAAGAAAGAAGGAGGGAAAGTGAGGGAAGGAGGAAGGAAGAAAGGAATGGAAGGAGGGAGGGAGGAAAGTGAGGAAGGAAGTTTAGAGAAGAAGGGAGGAAGGAAAATGGGAGAGAGGCAGAGGTGGGTTTCAACAGGTTCTGACCAATTCTGGAGAACCGGTAGCGGAACTTCTGAGTAGTTCAGAGAACCGGTAGTAAAAATTCTGACTGGCCCCGCCCCCATCTATTCTCTGCCTCCCAAGTCCCAGCTGATAGGGGGGAAATGGGGATTTTGCAGTAACCTTCCCATGCCACACCCACCAAGCCACACCCACCAAGCCATGCCCGAGCATCGGTAGTAAAAAATTTTAATCCCACCACTGAAGAGAAGGAATATGATAGGCAGGTCAGTGAGGAAAAGGAAGGAGGGAGGGAGGGAGGAAGAAGGAAGAAAGATGAGTGAGAAAATGGAATGAAGGAGGAAGGGAGGACGGAAGGAAGAGAAGGAGGGAGAAATGGAGGAATGGAAAATGGGAGAAAGAGAATAAGATAGCAGGTCAGTGAGGAAAAGGAAAGGAGGATGAGAAGGCGGGAGGGAGGAAGGAAGAAAAGGAGGAGGGAGAAGGGGAAGAAGGGAGGGAAGGAGCAGAGAGGGAGGGAGGGAGGAAGGAAGGAAGGAGGGGATGAGGAAGGAAAGGAGAAGAGGGAGGAAGGAAGGAAGGAAGGAAAGGAGGAAGGAGGGAGAAGGGAAGGAAGGAAGGAAGGGAGGGAGGGAAGGAAGGAAGGAGGGAAGAAAGGAGGAGGGAGGGAGAAGGGAAGGAAGGAAGGAAGGAAGGAAGGAAGGAAGGAAGGAAGGAAGGAAGGAAGGAAGGAAGGAAGGAAGGAAGGATGGATGGATCTGGGCTACCTGCAGATGATGGGGGGGGGCTCCCCCAAGGTTCACAGCCCCCTCCACCGTGCTCCTGGCCCTCATTATTCTCCCCGAACTAATTAAGCTGCTTTCTCCTGCCTGCGATAAGGGTGCTAATTAAGAGCTTTTCTTGTGGCTCTACATCTCTATTGGAAAGCCCTTTGTGAGGCTCCTGCAGGGGATCGAATCCCTCCGGGGGGGGCAGGGGGGGCGTGTGTGCTGATTCTCCTGGGCGAGGGGGGGGGTGTCTGTTGATGCCCATCGATTGCCTCTAGGAGAGATAAGGGGCAAGGTGCCCACCCCACCCGCTTTGCCTGAAGGAGAGAAATCACACTCAGCGGAGCCTCTGCCTGCCTCCTGGCCCTCACACAATTTGAACCTCCCACCCGCGAGAAGCTGGGGGGCAGCCCCCCACCACATGCTCCAGCCTTCCTGGATTTCGTGTGTGCCCCCCCTCCCCTCCCCGCTGGCTGGGGAGGATGGCCCTGCAGTTCCTGGCCTTTAGCGGGAGCAAGGCTGCAGTCATCCTTGCTCAAACTGGCATCTTATCGAATCTCAGGCCTGGAAGGGACCACGGAGGTCTTCCAGTCCACCCCCCTGCCCTGCTCAAATAGAAGACTCGATCCCATTCTGCACAAACAGCTATCCCATCTCCTCTTAAAGACCCCCAGGGATGAAGCACCCACAACGTCTGGTGGCAACCCTTCCACTGATTAATTTTTTAAAAAAATTTGATTTATATGCCGCCCTTCTCTGGAGACTCAGAGTGGCTTACAATGTGCTCAGCAATAGCCTTCATCCTTTTGTATATTTATACAAAGTCAGCTTATTGCCCCCACAAACTGGGTCCTCAATTTACCTACCTTAGAAAGGATGGAAGGCTGAGTCAACCTTGAGCCTGGCGGGATTCGATCTTACTTTAATTGCAGACAGCGGGTGTTAAATTACAGTGCTTAGTCTGTTGAGCTATCCAGGCTCAACATAATTCACAGAGTAACAGAGTTGGAAGGGACCTTAGAGGTCTTCTAGTCCAACCCCCTATGCCAGTGATGGCTAACCTTTTTGCTATTGCATGCCAAAAGCGGGGGGAGTGCGGAGGGGTGTCACATGTGTGCGTGCCCACGCCCATAATTCTATGCGCCCCACCCCTGTGCATGTGTACGCGACCCCCCCCACGCTTCCCTTGCTTTTGGCACGCGATGGCCTGGTGAGCCTGGTAGGCCCGTTTTTCGCCCTCCCCAGGCTCCAGAGCCTTTCTAGGAGCCTGGGGAGGGCAAAAACAGCCTTTCCTACCCTCCTGGAGGCCCTCTGGAGGCCGGAAAGAGCCTGTTTGCCGACTTTCAGGGGGCTCAGAAGGCCCAAAAATCAACTGGCTGGAACGCGTATGTGTGCCCACCGATATGGTTCCACTTGCCACTTGTGGCACGCGTGCCATAGGTTCGCCATCACAGCCCTATGCCATTTCAGACAAATGGCTGCCAATCTCTTGTTGAAAACCTCCAGTGATGAAACACCTACAACTTCTGGTGGCAAGCTGTTCCACTGGTTAATTGTTCTCACTGTCAGGAAATTCCTCCTTAGTTCTAGGTTTCTTCTCTCCTTGATTAGTTTCCATCCGTTGCTTCTGTTCTGCCTTCAGGTGATTTGGGGAATACGTTGACCCCTTCTTCTTTGGGGCAGCCCCTGAGATATTGGAAGACTGCTATCAGATCTCTCTTCCCTTTTATAAAAACAAATTTCATACTCATTAATTTCTTGACTTCAATAAAGAATCTTGCAAGCGTGACTTCCTGAGAACCCTGCAGAGTAGGCCGGCGTCGATCCCCAGCCCACAGCTGGGAAGACTGAGTTGCTGGGAAGTTGGTGGTATAAATGAAAATGGTTGTCCCGGAGGTGCTTTTTCAAGAGGCTACTGGACTTTCTGGTTTTTCTTTGAAGACGTTTTGCTTCTCATCCAAGAAGCTTCTTCAGCTCTGACTGGATGGAAATTTTGGGAAATTTCCAACCGATTTCCCAAAAATTGCAGCTACAGGAACCATTTGCACTACACAGGTGACCCTGAGGACTACAGATAAACCTCCAGGTGGCCTCAACGACTCTCTAAAAGGATGCAAATGACCAGCTTTGTCTGCAAGGAATATAATATAAGGAGCCTGGATAGCTCAACAGACAGAAGCACTGTAATTTAACACCAGCTGTCTGCAATTAAAGTAAGATCGAATCTCGCCAAGGCTCAAGGTTGACTCAGCCTTCCATCCTTTCTAAGGTAGGTAAATTGAGGACCCAGTTTGTGGGGGCAATAAGCTGACTTTGTATAAATATACAAAAGTATGAAGGCTATTGCTTAACGCACTGTAAGCTGCCCTGAGTCTCCGGAGAAGAGCGGCATTTAAATCAAATTAAAAAAAAAATATCCTTCCCTTCCCCACCATCCTGTCAGAGCTGAAGAAGCTTCTTGGATGAAAAGCGAAATATCTTCAAAGAAAAAACCAGAAAGTCCAGTTGCCTCCTGAAAAAGCTCCTTTGGGACAACCAGGACCTGGATGACCGAGAAGCTCCGTAGAAAAATGAAAATGGAGAAAATGGAGTTGTACCCAGCAAGATCAGAAACAGAATGGAATTGAAACCAGAACTGTATAAATTACACAACTAAAGTTTATCTCCAACCGGGGACTTCCTGTCATCTGTTTCCATGCCATTCACAGCATCCTTTTCCCCCACGACTGCTGGAGGGGTCAAACAAGGAAGTAGCATGGACTCATTACATAGACTAAATAATTTTAATGTTTCCTTTCATTGCTTGCAGACAGTCCTTGATTTATGGCCACAATGGAGCCCCAAATTTTCTGTTGCTAAGCAAGACAGTTGTTAAGTGAATTTTGCCTCATATTATGGCCTTTCTTGCCCTGGTTGTTAAGCGAATTACCGTGGTTGTTAAGGCAGTCACATGGTTCTTAACTGAATCTGGCTTCCCAATTGGCTTTGCTGGTCAGATGGTCGCAAAAGGGGATCACGAGGCCCTGGGACACCGCAACTGCCATAAATACGAGACAGTCGCCATGATGGGATCATGTGGGATGCTGCAACGGTCGTAAGTGTGAAAAACGGTCATAAGTCACTTTTTTTCACTGCCGTTGTAACTTCGGTCATTAAGCGAACTGTTGTAAGTCAAGGACTACCTGTATTGTTAAGTGAATCTGGCTTCCGCATTGTCAGAAGGTCATAAAAGGGGATCATGTAACCCCGGGACACTGCAACCGTCATAAATATGAGACAATTGCCAAGCGTCGGAATTTGGATCACTTGACCCAGGGGAGGCCGCTGTTAAGGAATTCGCAGAGTAACCCTTGAGTAGCAAGGGTGTGCACATGAAAGCGATTGAGAGTAGATACGAATAAACACAGTCAACGCACAGATACACGGAGTTGTGTTTACTTTCAGGAAATAATAAGGCACAGTCCAATAAACAGTCCAGGTCATACACATATAAAGCAGGAGATAGCAAAACGACAGTCCAGGGATAATCCAATAACAAAGTCTTCTTACCAGTTTTCGTAGTCATTCACAATAAACAGTTCTTCTGGATTTGCAAACGGTAGCATACAGAGATATCAGAGAGCAAGAACAGCAAAGAGAAACAAACCATGTTTCTAGCGCCCTCTTAAGGAGATTGGCTACAGAGCTAACCAATCAGGACACAGTATGATGCAATACAGCAGTCTTAAAGCTATATGGAGGGTTTATATATTGCCAACCCAACAAAGTAGGTAATATTCATTTCCTAACAGCCGCAACGGTTGTTAAGTGTGAAAACAGGTCCTAACTAAGCCGCTTTTTTCAGCGCCGTCGTAACTTCGAACGGTCACTAAGCGAATTCTTGTAAGCCGAGGACTTCCTGCACATTTGAGACCAGTCGTGCCGGAGAATGCTCCACGAGAGCTAGAAAGTTGCTTTCGGAGCAGCCTTGGGGAAGCCAGGCTGGGCTTACTCACGACTGCCTCTGCTTTAGAACTCCCCTCTCCATCCCCCCCCCCCCACTCGTGACTCGCAGCCACAAATTTGTCGGTTCTGCCACAATCACCGCATTGCTGGGCGATGATGCTACCGGGGAAGAACAGGTTGTGTGCGTGAGTTGTTTTTTTTTTCAATATTTACCCAAGCTGGGTGTTTCCGGAGCAACTGGTTCTCCCTGATCTTCCTCCCCCTGCAGGGCCACCCACCCACCCACCCTTTTGGGGGGATTTGGGGGCTCAAAAGGGGAGGAGGGTCCCAAATAGAGGTGGAGAAGAGGCTGATCTTCACGCAACACGCCTCCCAGGCGTTGGAATTAGTCTGGGGGTCTGGAGCCTTCCTTGGCTCAGGAGGTCTCCTTCTCCCACCTTCTCCTGCTCAGCCCTTGGCTGACCCTTGGCAGACAAGTGGACGGCCTCTCCAGGACTGACCAGGCCGGTCCAGCCTGTCCGGCCAGTTGCTTCTTCTCTCTTGGCCCTTCCCTAAAGCCCTGGGGAGCTTCTCTGTTTTGCTCTGAAGAAAAGGGACACTCTGCAGGCCACGGAGGCATCTGCACTGTGTGTGTGTGTGTGTGTGTGTGTGTGTGTGTGTGTGTGTGTGTCTGTGTGTGTCTGTGTCTGTGTGTAGTGTGTTGTGTGTTGCCTCCTCCACCGTCCAGGATCTGGTTCTTTATCAGCCCGCTTGGATGGACGGCTTAGTTTCCGCTTGCAGAAGGGAGAAATCCCCCCCCCCAGAGCACTTCTGTAAGAATTAAAACTGGACTCACTCTGGCCTCCTCCTCCTCCTCTCGAAAGAGAGTGACACCTTTTTCATAACGTAGAGCGTGATCAGACCGACAGACCGACAGATGGATTATACAGAGTTGGAAGGGACCTTGTAGGTCATCTAGTCCAACCCCCCCACCCAAGCAGGAGACCCTACACCATTTCTGACAGATGCCAGTCCAATCTTTTCTTGAAAGCCTCCAGTGATGAAGCTCCCACAACTTCTGAAGGCAACTTCTGTTCCATGGGTTGATGGTTCTCACTGTCAGAAAGTTCCTCCTCATTTCTAGGTTGAATCTCTCCTTGATCAGTTTCCATCCATTATTCCTTGTCCGGCCTTCAGGTGCTTTGGGAAATAGTTTGACCCCCTTCCTCCTCTCTGGGGCAGCCCCTCAAGTATTAGAAGACTGCTCTCCTGTCTCCCCTGGTCCTTCTCTTCACTAGACTTGCCATGTCCAGTTCCTGCAACCGTTCATCGTCTGTTTTAGTCTCCAGTCCCCTCATCATCCTGGCTGCTCTTCTCTGCACTTTTTCTAGAGTCTCTTTTTTATAGTGTGGTGACCAACACTGGATGCTGTACTCTAGGTGTGGCCTTACTCAGGCTTTATAGAGTGGTATTAGGACCTCCCTTGATCTTGATTGTTTCCCTCTGTTAATGCAACCCCACCTGAATGTGGGTTCTTTGGTGCTCTCTGAGCTTGGTTCTTTTCTTGCAGACGTTTCATGACCCAACTAGGTAACGTCATCAGTGCTAGCAGGGAGTGGGCTATGGGGAGAGGAGGAGGAGGAGGAGGACTGTGGGGTCCTTGGGGCTCTCTGAACCTGGATGTTTTCTTGCAGACATTTTATGACCCAGCTTGGTAATATCACCAGTGCTAGAAGGGAGTGGGGTTTGTGGGGGAGGAGAAGGATCAGGAGGAGGAGAACTTTAGGGTCCTTAATGCTCCCTGAGCTTGGGTGCTTTCTTGCAGACGTTTTATTACATAACTAGGTAACACCATTAGTGTTAGAAGGAAGAGGGGTTTGTGGAGAGGAGAAGATGGAAGAGGAAGAGGAGGAGGGGGAGAACTGCGAAGTTCTTGCTACTCTCCTGAGTTTTCTTGCAGGCGTTTCATGGCCCAATTAGGTAACATCATCAGTACTAGAAGGGAGAGGGGTTGCTCTCTGTTTATATACAAGCTCCTTCTAGCTCTGAAGATGTTACCTAATTGGGTCATGAAATGTCTGCAAGAAAACAACCAAGCTCAGAGACCATCAAGGACCCCTCAGTGTAGGGGTCTGCAGTTTGCATCTGTGCAGGGATTTTCCTATCTTGGATGGCAAACCTCAGATAAGGAAGGTTATTTGCACGTATGCATTAAGACCCTAACTCTGTAAATAAGAGGAACAGCAGGAGAGGAAATGGGATATATGTGTATTAGACTTTAATTAAAGTCTAACATTATAAGTGCTTAAGCAAGCAATGGTTAACCAAAGACTGTAGTTACCTGGAAGATTCTGTAGCCAATGAGATGCTGCCAAGTACGCTGTAACTTGAAAGCAGCAAACTATATAATGTCACTATGTAAGACAATAAAATCACTACATATATCCTCAACCTTTGTGTGTGTGGTCACTCTACACCTCAGTTGTCCTCCTTCTCCTCCTCTTCCTCCTCCTCCTCCTCCTCCTCCTCTTCCTCTTCCTCCTCCTCCTCTCTGCCAACCCCATTCTCTTCTACCACTGATGATGTTACCTAGGTGGGTTATGAAAGGTCTGCAAGAAAACAACTAAGCTCAGAGAGCATCAAGCACCCACTCTCCTCCCCCCACTCCTCCTCCTCCTCCTCTCTCCATTTTCATAAAAAAAGATGTCTAAAAAAACTCCCACCCAGTTTCTCTGCCTAGACCAGGAATGTCCTTCCTCGGCTACTTTAAGAGTTGGGGTTTTCAACTCCCAGAATTCCTCTGCCAGTTTGGGAGTTGAGGTCCACAGGACTTAAAACTTCCGATGGCCGTTGGTACCCAACTCCATATTTTATTTTATTTTATTTTATTTATCATATTTGTATACCGTCCTCCTCCCGAAGGACTCAGGGCGGTGAACAGCCAAAATAAAATACAGAGACATACAAAAGTTAAAAAACTATTAAAAACAGATTAAATAATTTAGGCTCAAAAAACAAATTAAAAACATCCAATTTATCTAAAAAACATTTAAAACCCAATTTAAAAGCCAATTTAAAAGGGAGAGTTAGGCCAGACCAACCTGTTGGAATAAAAACGTTTTTAGGGCGCAGCGGAAGATGCGTAAGTCTTGGATCCTCCGTATCTCCGGGGGGAGCTCGTTCCAGATGGCAGGTGCCCCCACAGAGAAGGCTCCCCCCCTGGGGGCCGCCAGTCGACATTGTTTGGCCGACAGCACCCTGAGGAGCCCCTCTCTATGGGAGCGAACTGGTCGGTGGGAGGCTTCTGGTGGCAGGAGGCGGTCTCGTAAGTATGGACCGTTTCTTCCCAAACACTCACCTTGCAAACCCCTTTCTGCATGAAGCCCCATACAAAGGCAGCCGCCCCCTTGCTGCACCCCGAACCCCAAGCCTGCTGCCTTCGCTCCCGAGTACAAAACCCAAACCCCATTTTTTCTCTCTTTCCTGCCCTGCCGCTTTTTTGCACACTCGCCATTTCTCTTTTTATCTTCATCCGCATTTATCTTCATCTTTTATCCGTTTTACAACTTTTTAAAACACAAAACAGCCGGAATGAGAAGCCGGGAAAGAATAAAGCAAGTCATTTTTCAAGCGGATGAAGAATATCCCAGCCGATAAGATGCCCATAAATTAGGGGAGCGAGGAAAACGGCCATTGGAGCCGAGTCTCTGCTCCAAATAGATGGGGCTTCGATCGTCATCCCCCTCCCCACTTCCAGGTCTGGCTCTTTTCTTGAGGTCCTTCTGGAAGAAAAGAAGGTATAAATTAAAAGCTTTTCTTTGTGTTTCGAATTTGGCAGCTGCTCCCGTGCTCGTCCGGGGTCCGTTTGAGGAACTGGGCATCTCACAAGCCGCCTCTTTCTCCTTGACACCGGAGAGATGCTGGGTTTTGGAGTCCATCTCCAAGTTTTTCCCTAGGCACGGTTGCTTCCGGTTTGCACCAAGGGTCTTCGGGGAAAGGGTGCCCCTGTCCTATTGAGGTCAGCTCCCATGGATAGTGGTGTCGGTGCTGCCTTGCAAAGTTTTTAATGGGCTTTCCATCTCAGGTTTCCTAGGGTCTCTCTCCTTGATTAGTTTCCATCCGTTGCTTCTTGTCCTTCAGAAGTTGTGGGAGCTTCATCACTAGAGGCTTCCAAGAAGAGACTGGACTGCCAAATGTCAGAACTGGCGTAGGGCCTCCTGCTTGGGCAGGGGGTTGGACTAGATGACCTACAAGGTCCCTTCCAACTCTTGTTATTCTGTTCTGTCCTGCCTTCAGGTGCTTTGGAGAAGAGCTTGACTCCCTCTTCTTTGGGGCAGCCCCTGAGATATTGGAAGACTGCTCTCATGACTTCCCTAGTCCTTCTTTTCATTAAACTAGACCTACCCAGTTCTTGCAACTGTTCTTTATATATTTTATCCTCCAGTCCAGGGGTGAAATGCTCCCGGTTCGGACCGGATCGCCTGATCTGGTAGCGATGGAGTCAGGTGGTTCGGAGAACTGGTAGCAAAAATCCCTGCCCCCCCCAATACCCAGCTGAGCTGCACAATCATCAGAGGCTTTTTTTTTTACTTTTAAAAGCATTTTTTTCTACAACCTCTTTGGGCGAAAAAATGCTTTTAAAAGTAAAAAAAAAAGCCTCTGCTGATCAGGCAACTCAGCTGGGATCCTCAGAGGCTTTTGAAAGCATTTTTTTACAACCTCTTCGCCAAAGAGGTTGTCGAAAAAATGGTTTTAAAATTAAAAAAAGAAAGCCTCTGATGATCGCGCGGCTCAGCTGGGATCTTCAAAGGCTTTTAAAAGCATTTTTTTCTACAACCTCTTCAGAGGTTGTAGAAAAAATGCTTTTAAAAGCCTCTGAGGATCCCAGCTGAGTTGCCTGATCGGCAGAAGCTATTAAAAGAAAAAAAGCCTCTGCTGATCAGGCAACTCAGCTGGGATCGTCAGAGGCTTTTGAAAGCATTTTTTCTACAACCTCTTCGCCAAAGAGGTTGTCGAAAAAATGGTTTTAAAAGTAAAAAAAATAATAATTGGCCGCGCCCACAGAACCGGCCAATACAATTGGCCATTACCCCACCCCCACCCCCGCCACGCCCACAGAACCGGTAGTAACAAATTTTAGATTTCCCCACTGCTCCAGTCCTCTAATCCTCTTTGTTCTCTGCACTCTTTCTGGAGTCTCAACATCTTTTTTACATCGTGGCGACCTTCTGTTATTTCTGTTATATTCTGTTATTTAATGGATGGAAGCTTCTCAGAGGGATCGACAAGCTAGAATTAAGGAGAAATTTCCTGACAGTGAGAACAATTGAACCGTGGAACAACTTGCCACCAGAAGTCGTGGGTGCTCCATCACTGGAGGTTTTTAAGAAAAGACTGGACAGCCATTTGTCCGGAATGGGTGCAGGGCTTCCTGCTTGAGCAGGGGGCTGGACTAGATGACCTCTAAGGACCCTTCCAATTCTATTATTCTATGCTCTAACTTACAACCGTTCATTTAGTAACGATTCACAATTACAGCAGTACTGAAAAAAGTGACCCACGACCAGTTTTCACACTTAACGACCATTGCAGCATCCCCATGGTCATGGGATCAAAATTCAGGCCCTTGGCAACTGGCACGTACTTATGACGGTTGCAGTGTCCCGGGGTTACGCGATCGCCATTTTTAAGAGTCCCAGCTGACCTCTGAGAAGCAAAGTCAATGGGATTTGCCAGATTCACTTAATGTCAGCACAATTCGTTTAAACAAACTTCAGGCGTTTGCTTAATAACTGTGGCAGGAAGATCGTAAAATGGGGCAAAACTCACTTAACGACTGCCTCGCTTAGCAACGGAAATTTTGGGCTCAATTGTGGCTGTAAAACTATCTGTATCTGCCTTGGTGGTCGACAGGGGGGGGCAGGGAGGGGGGGCAATATGCAGGGCTAAAAATCCAGGGGGGACAGATTTCACCCCCCTTTTGGTTATTGCTCACCTCCTTTGTGGAGGGGGGGGTCCCCCCTAGTCCAGGGCTGCCTTCTTCCAAATTGGGGTCTTGTCTGGCCAGATGTTGACTTCCTTCTGACTTTGAGAATGCCCAGCTGAATTGCTGAGCCGTGGTGGTGGTGGGGTCTCTCTTGCCCAGAGCCCCCTCCTCACTGGAGGGAAGCCCCCTTTGCCACAGCACCCCACATCACCCCACTTGGCCTCCGCCCCTCCCAGCATGCTCTTTGCCGGCCACCCTGGATCGGCCGCTAAACTGAAATCAATTCCAATAACCTGCCGGCATCGACAGATTTTCACCGCACATCCAGGGCTAATGAAGAGCCTCTGGGGTCCCCCGGAAGAGAGCCCGGTGGTCTCGTGGCCCACTTCGGCACCTGCTCCCTCTCCATCCAGAAGGACCGAGATCCCTCTGCGGTGCCCCTGCCAGGCTGGAGGGGGTTCCACCCACCCCACCCTCAATGTGGGGCATGTATTTTCCCTTTTCAGGGGTCTTCGGTGCTCTCTCAGCTTGGTTTGTTTTCTAAGTTTGTGCCCCTCAACGAAGGAGGGGAGCTGGAAGTCAGCTTTTCTTGACCTACTGGGTACCGGATCCTTTCCCTAAAGCCTCAATGCGGGCAATGCGTTGAGAGGACCCCAGTCAGGTCTTTGCAAAGCCTTCTGTTCTTTCTTTCTTTCTTTCTTTCTTTTCCCTTTCTTTCTCTCTTTCTCCCTCTCCTCCCTCCCTCCCTCCCTTCTCTTTCTCTCTTTTCTCTTTATTTCTCTTTCTTGCTCTTCTTTCTTTCCTTCCTTCCTTCTTTCTTTCTTTCTTTCTCCTTTCTTTCTTAATTCTCTTTCTCTCTCTTTTCTCTTTCTTTCTCTCTTTCTCCCTCTCCTTTCTTTCTTTCTTTTCTCTTTTTTCTCTTTCTCCCTCTCTTCCCTCCCTCCCTCCCTCCCTTCTCTTTCTCTTTCTCTTTTCTCTTTATTTTTCTATTTCTTGCTCTTCTTTCCTTCCTTCCTTCCTTCCTTCCTTCCTTCCTTCCTTCCTTCCTTCCTTCCTTCCTTCCTTCCTTTTTTCTTTCCTTCCTTCCTTCTTTCTCCTTTCTTTCTTAATTCTCTTTCTCTCTCTTTTCTCTTTCTTTCTCTCTTTCTCCCTCTCCTTCCTTCCTTCCTTCCTTCCTTCCTTCCTTCCTTCCTTCCTCCCTCCCTCTCTCCCTCTCTCTCTCTCTCTCTCTCTCTCTTTCTCTTTCTTTTTCTCTTTCTCTCTCTCTGTCTCACTCTCTTTCTTTTTCTCTTTCTTTCTCCCATTTCAATCAACGATTCTGGGCAGCTTGCCATTCACAAAATATATCACAATGCAAAAACAGTGGCCCCATGTTAAAAACAATAAAAAGCACCTAAACTAAATTTACACAGCATTGCTGTGCTGGGGTTGGGGTGGGGCTGAATTTCTTTTTTTAAATTAAAAAAGAAATACAGAGCAATTAAAAAAAAAAAACAACCAGCCCCAAATCCTGGCCAGCTGGGGAATGTTGGGAGTTGAAGTCCTTCCATCTTCAAGGGGCCAAGGTGAGAAGCCATTGATCTGAGTGGCTGCTTCTGTTTTTAAACCTTGTCCTGTGCGGTGCCCGTCTTTCTCCTTCCCAGGGACCCCCGTCAACCGGATCCCCATCATGGCCAAGCAGGTGCTGGATCTCTACTCGCTCTATCGGCTGGTGACCGAGAAAGGAGGCCTGGTGGAGGTGATCAACAAGAAGATCTGGCGGGAGATCACCAAAGGCTTGAACCTGCCCACCTCCATCACCAGCGCGGCTTTCACGCTCCGCACACAGTGAGTCACGGCGGCCGGGAAAGGGGGGGGGGCGGTCTGTGTGCATGGAACACGCTTTAGAAATGTTGGTTTAATTTTGAATATGGGGATGAAGCACAAAAGATTTGTAACTGTTGTGGCCCGTCAGCGGCCTGTGCGGATTGTAGCTGATTCTGACAACGAGGAGGCTGGTGTGGTGCTGCTCCAGCAGCCTGTGCAGCTGGTGCTCAAGTCGGACGGTGAGGAGGCTGGAGAAGATGTGGTGCCAGAGGCAGGGATTCAGCCAGGGCCTTCAGAACCTCCATAAGTGAAGAGGACGAAGAGGAGGAGCCTCTTCTTGATGCACCGGCGTGCAGAGCTGTCAAAAGGCAGGAGTGGCTCCTCAGGAGGAGGTCTCCTCGAGAGTAAGGCTTGGAGCTTATTGACAACTCTCTTAGCCTATTTAAGGAGGAACGCCGACTGAAGCAATTTGTAGGGAACAACTTTAGTTCACTCTCCTTCGCGTCTGGATTCTCTGCAAATTGCTTCTGGGCTTTCTGCCAACCCTAGTAAAATTGTGATTACTTTATCTTTGGTTTCTTGTAGGCCGTTAAGAAAGTTTATTAACAGCCTTTGTTTGAAAAAGACTGAGTTATTTTAGTAAATTGAGTTTTGGTACAGACCTTGTGTGTGCTGCGTTCTTTGGGGTCCATAGCAGGGGCAGAACAGTAACTGACCAACACACTGTTTGCAATTGTAATGGATGATGGGTTTGTTTTTATGTTTTGTTTAAAAAAGAAAAGTGGAAATTTTGAAGGCTGAGGAGAGCAAGGATCTCTATACACGGGCATAGAACTTGGAACCGTAGGATTCTGGAAGGGACCTTGGAGGTCTTCTAGTCCAATCCCTGCTGAAGCAAGAGGCCCTATGCCATCTTGGACAATGGTTGCCCGATCTTTTCTTGAAGACCTCCAGGGATGGAGCAGCCACAACTTCTGGAGGGAAGCTGTTCCACTGAGTTAATTAACAAAATAATAGCACTGGAAGAGACCTTGGAGGTCCCACTTCAGACAAATGGTTATCCAACATCTTCTTAAAAACTTCCAGTGTTAGAGCATTCACAACTTCTGGTGGCAAGTTGTTCCACTGGTTAATTGTTCTCACTGTCAGGAAGTTCTAGATTGCTTCTCTCCTTGATTAGTTTCCATCCGTTGCTTCTTGTTCTACCCTCAGGTGCTTTGGAGAATAGCTGGACCCCCTCCTCTTCGTAGAAGCTCCTCAAATATTGGAAGATGCTCTCATGTCACCCCAGTCCTTCTTTTCATTAAATTCCATATATATGTTTTAGCCTCCAGACCCCTAATTTGTTGCTCTTCTCTTAGCACAACCATGAGTTGTGATGAGAGATTTGGGTAGGTTTTAGAGAAATCTGGGAAGGACCAAGCCATGGATGGGGAGACTTAGAAAAGTTGAAGACCCCTCTGTGTCAATCCTGAAGCTGGCCTGGCCACGTGTGTTAAGCGACAAATGCAAGAAAGAGGGAAGGAGAGAGAGAGATCGATTTGATTCATTCATTTGATTGCAATTGATGTGACACCCATTGTAGACTTCAAGAATGAGCAGCAGTAGAAAAACGTTCTTTGACATGTGTGTGGCTTTTTTTTTTATTGAAAAAGTTTTACAAATACATTTTCTCCCCAGTCCCCCCCCAGCCCTCCCTGACCCCCCCCAGCCCTCCCTAACCCTCCCCTCCCCCCAGGACTTCCACAAAATATAATCCAAATCAAAATCACATTTTATAAGACTTGAACCCCTCCACCCCCTGTATATTATTCAAATCTTCATAAAATTCAATTATTCTATCCCTATATAATACATTCAGTTAAAAGCTATCTGATATTTCCTAGTTTGGTATTTATTCTGCACATAATCTATCCACTTTTTCCACTCCCATACATAAGTCTCTTGTGAGCGATCTTTTAGGTATGCTGAAATCTTTGCCATCTCTGCAAAACTGGCCACCTTCAGAGTCCATTCTTCAACAGTAGGCATAGCTTCATTTTTCCAATATTGACCTATCAGTAATCTCGCTGCTGTTATCATGTACAATATCAACTTTGTTTCACCCAATGTAAAACCCTTAACTATACCCAATAAAAACAATTGTGGAGAAAACTGAATTTTTTTCTTCAAAACATTCTGCATAACCCACC
The DNA here is from genome assembly GCF_059756535.1 of Pantherophis guttatus. Classification (NCBI taxonomy): domain Eukaryota; kingdom Metazoa; phylum Chordata; class Lepidosauria; order Squamata; family Colubridae; genus Pantherophis; species Pantherophis guttatus. The sequence goes on from NC_142064.1 coordinate 3,288,781, forward strand.
AAATTTTTATCCAAAAAGCCTTCACTTTCTTACAAGTCCACCACACATGATAATATGTGGCATCTAGGCAATCACATCTCCAGCATTTTGGTTGAACATTAGGGTACATGCACGACAATTTCTTAGGATCTAAATGCCACCTATAAAACATTTTATAAAAATTTTCCCTCAAATTCTGCGACTGTGTGAATTTAACATTCTGAACCCAAATTTTTTCCCATGTTTCCAACATCACTGGTTCTGCAAAATTTTATGTGTGTGGCTTTTCATATGAAGAACCTTTTTCCATCACTGGAGGTTTTCAAGAAGAGACTGGACAGCCATTTGTAATAATATAAGGTCTCCTGCTTGAGCAGGGGGTTGGACTAGAAGACCTCCAAGGTCCCTTCCAGCCCTGTGATTCTATGTTCTGTGTCCATGTAGCATCTCAGCTGTGGCGATGGAAACCTCTCTGCTTCTCCTCACAGGTACATGAAGTACCTCTACCCTTACGAATGCGACAAGCGGGGCCTGAGCTCTCCCGGCGAGCTGCAAGCCGCCATCGACAGCAACCGACGGGAAGGGAGGCGGCAGATGTTCGGGGCCACCCTGTTCAGCTACTCGCCCACGGGCACGCCGGCCACCCTCGCGTCCCCCAAGATCCCTCTGCCCTCCCTCACCATCGCCACCCACAACGGGAGCCAGATCGGACAAGTCCGCGCCGTCAAAAATGGTGAGGGGCTGAGACTGCTTTGGGTGGGTGGGTGGGAGGGAGGGAAGGAGGGGGTCTCCAGGGGAGGGGGCCAAGGCAGAGGTCAGGGGTGAAAGGCTGAACCTCTGCAGAAAATACCCCCTTTTTGGGGATACAGGTAGTTCTGAACGACCATAATTGAGCCCAACATTCCCGTTGTTAGGTGAGACGATTGCTAAGTGAGTTTTCCCCTGTTTTATGACCGTTTTTGCACTGCTGTTAAGTTAATCCCCGCAGCCATTACATTAGGAACCCGGTTATTAAGTGAATCCAGGCTCCTCCATTGACTTTGCTTGCCGGAAGGTCGCAAAAGGGGGATCACGTCACCCCCAGGACGCTGCGACTTTCATAAATACAAGTCAGTTGCCAAGCGGCCAAATTTTGATCGTGAGGAGAATTCCACGGTCTTAATGCGTGAAAAAAAAAGATCATCGATCACTTTTTCAGTGGTGGTGTAACTTGTTAACGGTCACTAAAGGAACGATTGCAG